>NW_028143193.1:0-202000 GCF_977018435.1 Lepisma saccharinum
TCTTAAAATATTATTACATACATAAACTGGTAATATTGTCGTAAAGTAAATATTGCAGACTGACATTTTTTCTGACACCGGCAAAAGCGAAGAGAGGACTGTTCCCGTACCCGTCTGAGGCAACATGAAGAAAGGACCCTGAGCCCACGCAAGGAAGACTTTGCGTTGCGGCAAAGACTGACCGCCTTACTGTGCATAAAAAGGACATAAAACTCCAAATCAAAATTTAAAAAAAATCAAATCTCACTGGGGAAAAGCAAACTACCAAGTGATATTTTGTATTTACACTAAATATCAGCGATTACGAAAATTACTCTTTGTCCTTTTTCGACATCATGGGCGGGAACGAGAGGAGAGGGATGGGGATGGTCAAGGGGTCCGCTGTCCTTCTAAAATTCTATATTTCACACATATAATATTATTTCGGTTACAGGAATTTGTGATAATTGTTGAAACGGCCGATTGAGATTGACATATGTTGTCGCAGGAATGAGCGGCGGATTACCAAATAGGCCCACTAGGCACGTGCCTAGGGGCGGCAGCTCCTGGGGCGGCAAATCTTTTTTCCAGGATATCAAGAGTAATAACAAGTGTCTTACTTACACAGTGATAATTTAGACCTATGAAACCAATATTTCAAATCAATGGTTTGCAACACTTTCGCTTCATACGAAAGAAACCTTGATGTATCGGATTTATTTGTTATCAAGAAATGTTTCGTCTGCTCTGCCTCCTTCAAGCGCCAATCAATTTGTTTTAACCAGTGCTGTGGCTTTTATGGCTTACAATGACAATTGTTGGTTTGTTTTTGTAAATACATACCCCTCGATCTTCCACTAAGCTTTTGTTAATGGCCAGGCAGGAAAGAAGACTGATTGTTTGAAACTCGCATCTGTAACAATGCCAGTCTTAAAAAAAATAAACACACTGCTGATAAGTGAGTGAGTAAGTGAGTGAGTGAGTGAGTGACTGAGTGCAGCTTTCGCGTGGACCGCAACTAGTTTTTGTCTTACTGTATTTTCTGGCTGGTGCATTCAGTTTGTTGCTAGTGCGTTTGCGATTTGGTGTTTTTTAAAATTTTTTTATGCAGCAGGCAGCTGAATCGAACAAAGTTAAGTGGGGCGGCTTATCGTAAACTTGCAAACGAAAAGCGTGAAAGAGAAGCAACCTTACAGAAAAAGCTTGGTACAGTGGACACGTTTTTTAGGCGAAAGGAACAAGTGATTTCTGAAAGCAGTTCAGAAATTGAAGTGGAAGCGGTTACATCGAGTGAACTCTGTGAAACGCAAAATGTCGAAAATACTGTGGGTTTAATGGAGGAAGAAAGTGCACCTGAGGTAGTGTCCACTCAGTTCGTAGGAGTTCCTGATTGTGAAAGTGAGAGTGCAAATTTCGTTAGTGACGATCCTGCCGAGTGGTGTCTGAATGAGTCTACAATTGACATTCTTCTAAGACGTGGAATTGATCAGAATGCTGAAAAAGATTTTTCTAAATCGTAAGACTCATAGCAGGTAAGACAAGATTTTAAAATAATAGTGTTTTTTTCGTAAACTTGTAAATGGCGAATAAATTTTGCGGAATTATTTGGTATATTCCTGCAGCACTGGTGCCGTTTATTGTGCATCATGCAGGTTGTTCAAGGGCAAGACAAACATCGCAACTCACGGCATTTCAGACTGGAAAAGCATTTCAAATATTCTAGCATCACACGAAAATTCTGAAGAACACAAAAACTGCGAGTTGGCACTCTTAACAAGGCAAAAATCTGTTGGGACCTTGGAGAACCATTTTCAATCACATATTCAGACGGAACTTACGTACTGGGTCAGTGCAAATAAATTACTACTTTTCTTTTGAGAAGGGCGCACATTAAGTTTGTGCCTAGGGGCGGCGAGGAAGCTTAAGTCGCCACTGCTTATATTCTGCAGTGATATAATATAATCCTGTGTAGAATTCTTCACTATATATTTCATTGTACTCAAATATCACGTGCATGCATTCATTACACCCATAAAAAGCTAAATATTGGCCACAGCGAATTATCTGTTTCCCTTCCGCTAGCAGTTGGCTTGGCAACAGCGCGACAGCACTGGCTGCGTATTGGCTAAACTCATGTTCCTTCTAAAAGCGTACGCCGGATACCTGTTGATACCCCATTGTCCTTTTATGCAGAGTGTTGCGGCGTTACATCGTAACTCAAAGAGTTGCAAGTATTGCGACAGTGTAGAAACTCAAACGTCCGATAAACCTAGTGTGGATTCTGTGACAGTGTGCAAAATATATTTTTAAAATACATGCAGTGTTGTAATTCTTCCGTGTCGACATTTTGTTTCCTGCGGATCCTGTGCTTCTCAATTGGACAAGTGTGCCGTGTACCGGAACAGCATTAAAGATACATTGACTGTTTTCACCTGTTGAACAAAATAGATGTTTGTTTTTTGGACGTTCAGGGTCTTCGAGAAGCAGATGGGTTAATTCGTGTGGAAAGAAGTCAGAATTTTAAAATGTCCTTTCGACAATGCATTTGACTGTTTAGTGAAATCTCCATATGGTTTACACTTTTTAAGTAAAAAGTATCGCCGAGTGAATTACTGGCTCCGTGCCAAGAACCACGGTCTCAACTGGGGAGATGGGTGGCTACCGTATGAGAAATTAGGAGACTTTTTATATTTTGTGCTTGTAAATCAGGAAGTGTACGTCAAATATACGGAGAAAGTAAAATGATTGGAAAAATTACTTGGAGAAAAAAGTATGGGTAATATCTCCGTACGTAACATCGCAGAACTTGAATGTCCAAAATTGGATAGTGTGAAAAAGACTTCAGGAAGATGCAAAGAACATAGCAAATGTGAAAATGTAAAAAAAAAAAAAAAAAAAACTTATGCAGTTGAAAATGTCTGGAAGATATACAGTTTTCATTGTAATAAATACTAGAAATAAAAGACTTTTTAAAAATATACAAATGTTTTATTTACAATCGATAATATAGGATTACAATATCAGAATGGTTATTTTACAATTGATAATACGAAAGGTTTACAATACCTGAGGGGTTATATTACAATAGATAAAATAACAATGGTTGATTTAAAATACATAAAATAACAATGGCTCATTTTCAATATGAAATACAAATGGATAATTGACAACATGAAATACATAAAAGTAACAGAACTTATTTACAATGTCAATGTGTGACCAAGATTGTTCTGAAGGTATATTTCAATCATCAATTCGTTGTATCAAAGAGCATAGAAATGGCTCATTAAATCGGGCACTTCTTTTCTTTCTGAAACCATATTTTTTTGATACAATATACAGTACAAAAGCCTCCATTTCGGGTTGCAATTTATGATACCGTTCATTCATTATTTTTTGCAAAGGTGTAAAAATTTTACACAAAAATAAGTGTAGTTCAGAGGCTGTGAAAATAAATGCATCCGGTGAATAATGTTGATACATCGAGATACACCGTTTCCCGAAAATATTGACACCACTGACAATGATATATCCTGTAACCATATAAGAAAATCGTCGACCGGTTTCGACATAATTTAGTAAATCAGATTCCAAAGCACATAGTTCTCTAATTTGTTTAGAATCGATGCGTACGGGTGATCTTCCCTGTTGCGAAAACTCCCACACTAAATTGAAAGGTGATTGCTTTTCGAATCCTATTGCCCCGTACTTGGTTTTCTCTTTGTTCAGAAAATATGTGTTTGCAATATAGAGATCGAAACATGTCTCTACGTCGTGTAGTTCAGGACATTCAATTTCATCTGTAGAAAAACCTATTTCCCTACGTCTTTTTATGAAATCACAGTCCGTAGTCACATCCATTCCCTCGTCCACCGTTTCGTTTTTGATAGTGACAGTTTCGATTTTGATGGGTTGCTCACGTTTGCGAGTTTTACGTTTGGAAGCATCATCCTGATGGGTCATACGTTTCACAAGCTGGTTGTGTTTTTCCATTGTAGAATCCGCAGTAGGTTCCATGATGTTTTCACTAGAGCTGTCTCGATGACACTGAGAGAAATTTAGAGTAGCACCCATTTTATATAGCTTTTTTCATGAAACGAGCCCTGATCGCGTGGACAGAACGATACACTTGTTCCCCTCTGGGGTACGTGGAATGTGGTAAACATTTGAAGATCTGACGGAAACGGTGTAGGATATATCCAACTTTACTGACACCTGGTGTAAATGTTTGAATGAAATCCTTGGTTGTAACATGACGTGCTTTGTAATAAACATACACGCAACAGTAATGTCCGCATGACGTGCCCAACATCCCCTGTAAGGGAATGGTGTTGTAAGTCCAGACCGAGGAATGACGATTCAGGAAAGTTACGAATTCTTGATAGATAGGATGAAATCCGTATGAATCGAAATATTCAGCCATATTGTTTTTGTCAAAATAGAAGGCCACCCAGTATGTACCCCGGGAGTCGGAATTGTCCGTGTTTGCGATTATGAAGGCAGGGGTAGATAACGTCCGAGGTAGAAGATATCTCGGGTAAACACCGCAGAAAATGTTTTTGGTGGAACAGTTACGAGATAGAATCTACCTGATCTGCGACGAGTTCAATGCTGCTTATGTTTTCGAAACTAACTAACTACCTAACTCCCTAGCCTTCTTAAACCCGAAGGTTCATGGCTGCAGCAACACAGGACTTCCATCTTTCCCTATCTTGAGCAAGTTCTATATACTCTTTTCCATCCCTACCGATTTCCCTTAGGTCCATCTCAACGTTGTTTTCGAAAACGTATAATAATACGGTAGTCTTCGGTTATTTTTACACTCTTTTGTGGCAACTGTCAAAGATACACTATTATGAATAATATCACTGGTTATCAGTTTGATGAGTTTTCCCATCTATGTGATGGGAAGAGAAGAAAGTGAGACTAAATATCGAGAATACAATTCAGTCTAATCTATCTCACTAATCAATCACTTTGATAAATGTCCTCGGTTAAATATGAAGTCTTGATTGGCACATCATTTTATACATATATCTGTCAGAGTTCAAATCAATGTAATAGCACAGTAGGAAGCTACTTATTGATATGTTGAAAAGGAACACCAGCTTACATATGCAGATGAATAGTGTTTATGCTCAAATAATTATAAATATTTTATGCAAATTATATTGATAAAAAACAAGAAATAACAAAAGTTACAACAGCATCAAATTATGTATTTGTTAACCAGAACATTTATAACATATAAAGGATATTTATAAGAAGAAAATGTTTCTTTATTATCTCCTTTTGAGATAGAGTAAGTCTTTGTTTTTATAATTTAACATGCATCCATTCTACAACTGAGTATACTCAATATACCAATTTCTTCATCCAGGTTTTCTACAATCGTGATCTTCAGTTTTCGAAACTCAGCATCTGGATAAATCATTTACAAATGTAGAAAATATGTGTGTCACTTTATGTAACTTTACTCAAAGCATTCATTTGAGGAATTGTAGCATTTATAAGTTTGTTTGTTAAGGAAGATGAAAGCAGATACCTATTAACTGCTTCAAATTCATATATATATATATATATATATATATATATATATATATATATATATATATATGTGTGTGTATGACGATAAATGTGATGAAAAGAGAAGAAAGTAAGACTAAATATCGAGAATACGATTCAGTCTAATTTATCTCAGTAATCAATCACTTTGATAAAGGTCCTCGGTAAAATATGAAGTCTTGATTGGCACATCATTTTATGTATATACCTGTCAAAATTCAAATCAATGTAATAGCACAGTAGGAAACTACGGATATATGTTGAAAAGGAATACTTGCTTACATATGCTGATGAATAGTGTTTATGTTCAAACAATAAAAAAAAAAATCTAGAAATATCAAAAGTTACAACAGCATCAAATTATGCATTTGTTAACCAGAACATTTATAACATATAAATTATATTTATAAGAAGAAAATATTTCTTTATTATCTCCTTTTTGAGATAATTTTTATAATTTAGCATGCGTTCATTCTACAACTGAGTATACTCAATATACCAATTTCTTCATCCAGGTTTTCTACAATCCTGATCTTCAGTTTTCAAAACTCAGCATCTGGCTAAATCATTTCCAAATGTAGAAAATATGTGTGTCACTTTATGTAACTTTACTCAAAGCATTCATTTGAGGAATTGTAGCATTTATAAGTTTGTTTGTTAAGGAAGATGAAAGCAGATACCTATTAACTGCTTCAAATTCATATATATAAATGTGATGAAAAGAGAAGAAAGTAAGACTAAATATCGGGAATACAATTCAGTCTAATTTATTTCAGTAATCAATCACTTTGATAAATGTCCTCGGTTAAATATGAAGTCTTGATTGGCACATCATTTTATGTATATACCTGTCAAAATTCAAATCAATGTAATAGCACAGTAGGAAGCTACGAATATATGTTGAAAAGGAATACTTGCTTACATATGCTGATGAATAGTGTTTATGTTCAAACAATTATAAAAAACTAGAAATATCAAAAGTTACAACTGCATCCAATTATTCATTTTTTAACAAGAACATTTATAACATATAAAGGATATTTATAAGAAGAAAATATTTCTTTATTATCTCCTTTTGAGATAATTTCTATAATTTAGCATGCGTTCATTCTACAACTGAGTATACTCAATATACAATTTCTTCATCCAGGTTTTCTACAATCCTGATCTTCAGTTTTCAAAACTCAGCATCTGGCTAAATCACATCCAAATGTAGAACATATGTGTGTCACTTTATGTAACTTTCCTCAAAGCATTCATTTGAGGAATTGTAGCATTAATAAGCTTGCTTGTTAAGGAAGATGAAAGCAGATACCTATTAACTGCTTCAACTTCAACATAGCACATTTTATACATAGAGTGCCATTTCACAACTTACGAATCTCTTGAAAGATTATATCATAATCAAAGTTCATTCAAGATTTATAAAAGGCTTTTATATAATTTAAGCATCCAAGTTATTATAAAATTGCAAAGTTTAATGCTTGAAAAGCAAGAATTATTGTGCAAATATATATCCATCCCATATTGCTATATCTGTACTTATCTTTGTTCCATCTTGAGATTTTCACCAAAGTCACAGACAACTAGTATCAGAGTAACAAGTTCAAGCCCGACTTTTTAGTATGTGTTACCTTCAATTGTTTTTTGTTTCATTTTTTTGTCAATAAGTGCTTAACAGCTTGAATGTTTGTGTAGTAAATTCACATATTTGCTCTGTTACAGCTATTTTACAATTTATCACAATAGGGTGTCCATTTCGATCTTCAGCCGAGAGATCGGGAGAAGCGTGGCGGGCAGCGCTGGCAGAGATGCCGACATTTGCGGCCTGTAATGCCCGCTTATTTTTATAGACATATGCAGACATTTATATAAATATTGCAAAAGGAGCACTAACATGTGTTATTTATCATCTGTAATTCATCCAAGTTCTGCCCTTATATACACAACAAAATACGCTTTAGAAACGATGTTAAGAGCCACTGATAATAAAACATTTTAATCATAGTTTTGACCATTAACGCCCTGCTTAAATTCATATCCTTGAAAGAGTTTTGTGCCGATGGGGATCGTTTGGAGGTTTCGAATGTGCAACACTGTACCAAGATTTCGCTGTAGACGAAACCGTTAAAAGTCAATGGTGTTCGTGAGCTTCCTTGCAATCCGAAATATCCGAGCTCGAGTTTTTTGTTCCTTCGCGACAGCGACAGAGCTGTGAATATAGTGGCGAGCAGATGTAAACCAAGAGCGTGTTAATTTCGTACTGTGCGCAAGAGTGTTATTATTGGTTACTTGCCGTTACTTGTTTGTGTTATTGCAGTGTGTATGTGTGTTGTGACAGTGAGAGGATTGGAATGCCAGCGCAAGGTTCACGTTACGAGGGGGCTGATTAGTTCTCGGCCCGACCCAGAAGGACTTTAGCTACAGGCACGAAAGTTTCAGGCTATTCGACGTATTCTCCCCGAAAGTCTACACACTTGGCACTTGGTGGATATCAGTTTGAACAACTCTTATAACACAGGTTAGTGCTCGTTTTGCAATATTTATATAAATGTCTGCATATGTCCATAAAAATAAGCGGGCATTACAGGCCGCAAATGTCGGCATCTCCGTCAGCGCCGCCCGCCAGGCTTCTCCCGATCTCTCGGCTGAAGATCGAAATGGACGCACGGTACTTATCTAATGATTACAATTACCATTTTTTGAATGTTGATAGAAAATACCAAGAATGACATCATATTATACATTGAACAATTTTAAAGAGTTGACCTTTGCATATAAACCTTGATGCTAATGCAAATGTACACAATTTCAATAAATTTAATTATAAATTTGAATGTATCATATCTTTCTTGTCTGAAAGAACACGTATGATTGAAGATATAGTTATTTTTCATAACATCAATAAAAAATAACTGTTCTAAATATTAATTCAAAATATTGCACAATTTGATAATTTTGTCATGATATACAAATTGGCTTTTTTAAACATCATATTTAATAAAATTGGTTTAAATAGTAATCTCAGACATTTAATTGCATTATATGAATGAATTTTGAGCAATCATATGACTAAATTATTAAAACTATTGCACAAATGTGGAACTCTGAACTTAGCCTAACCATTTTCAAATGTTTTTATGACAATGTATTAATTTTATTGTCATACTGTCGCCCAACAAGGGACGAACCCACAACAACTGATCTGAGCACTTCTGAGACTTTTAACATATAATAATGAATATAATGCCTCTATTTACAAAGTGTTTTCATTGTTCAGCATTATAATCAATTGAGTGTAACTGAATATTTGTTTTCCAACAATACAACAAGAACTTGCTCATCATGAACCATACAGTGGAACTACACATAATGAATTTTTAGTACATAATATTGAAAAACAAAAAAAATCAAGTTCGATATACCTACAATTATTATCCAGTAAAGTTCCACATTAACCATTTTTACATAAACAATACCTACATAACATTATTATTTATTATCAACCAATGAAGCACCATTCAGAACTTCATTCTCAACCTGAGAGCATAATTTCTATATTAATCTTTATTTAGCCAAAAATATATTAATTATAACTTTTTACATGTAGAGTAAGTAACCTCTGATCCAACAAAGTTTCCCATTGGGAATTCATCCATTTATCTAGTAACATCAGTTAACAAGACAAAAATCTAAGTCCCTGCATCGAGAAGCAAATATTCTCAGATTAACTGAGTGCCGAAAATAAGATTTCTTACATCACAAATCAATTCATGCAAGAAATGTATAAATTGTGATGTGCGCACAAGAATTATAAATCATAAATAACTGTTGTTCCTGAACTCACAGCGTCACAGCACGAATTTCCTATTCTGCCTCTTGTGAACACATATTGGAGCCATAATGCATTCTAGCATTTTAAAGGAACCTACTACTTGACTTACGCTTGGATCAACACGTGAATCTCTTTGCTCCTTGTCAAGTTCATTCCTATTTGACCCTACGATTCAACTCTTGGAATCTTTGTGCTCTAGTAAACATTTTTTAAGCCAAAGCTAATCTTACCATTCAAAATTATTATGCACATACCAACCATCACATTATATTATACATTTTTTGCACTCCATAATACACATAACAAAGAACATTTGTTATATTAAATTTTTTCACCGTTCAACACAACTAAGGATCAAGAAATATGAATTAGGACCAATGTAGGATTATCAAGATGAACTTAAGTTCATACCTGAACTAATGTTTCAGACTCAAGAAAAGAAGCACGAAAAGTGAGAAAATTTTGACATTGACATCCGACAAAAGAAAAAATATGCACAAAGTACTGTGACTCGCAGTACCACCCTTAACCAACAGCCTAAGAGAAGAACTCAATAAACCAACCCTCATGGGTATGGTTGTGAAATGAAGCTGTAGCTTTTGTCCTTCAAACCAACAAAATAAACAACATGTTAGCATAAGCAATTTTAAAATGTCAAAATTAATATACGAAGAATGAAAGAGTAAAGAACTGAGGTCTTATATACCACCCTTGACACTAAGTCAATACAAAACTCTCAACCAACCAACCCTTAGAGTTACTTCACTCTGTGGATGGTAAGTATAAATTAAATTATCCTGCAGCAATATTTCAGGATGTATGGTGAATCAGTCATTGTTAAAAATAAAAAGCTTTGAATGTCAGATGGGTATACAATCATAATAAGTTGTCAGCTTGCATGTGGTCAAATGTTAACACGTGTGCCCAAATTACCGCATCTTTATTGCTAACAATGTATTCCAACAGAAGAATCAGGTTACTGAACAATGTGAATAAATATGCATGAACCCCTTTCGAATATTCTACTACTCCACCTAGACAACAGGTTACCATCGGGTGTGAGTGTTCTAACTACTCCCCCTGAACTCGAACTGATTATGAAGTGTAATGAAGAGCATATGTGACTTTTGTCGTTATGATACGCTGTGTATGAATAATTGTGTGTGTGATGTGTTCAAATCATGTGTGTTTAGTGTGAGTTTTTTGTACGGGTTCTTGTTTATGTTATCGTTTTTTAATGTGCGTGTGTGTGTGTGTGTGTGTGTGTCATTCCCTGATGCTTTCCTCCATGCTATTCTGCTTGACAGGGTAAGTAATAATTCTAAATTTAATTTTGGTATCCTAATATTTCTTCTCCCATCTTGTTTCTGTTCGTTAAACCTCAATTCTAAAAATGGCTAATCTGGCAACAACGCATCTCGGTGACAGTGGACGATATTCTGAAGAGGGTCGTCATTCTGCTAATTGCCCTGGCACTCCGCCCCCCGCGGTCAGCACAGCCGAAATTCTCGGAAACGAGCTGAAGACTTGTCCGAACTCACTGTTGGTGTCACACGTGAATGCACAGAGCATCGAAGCGCACCTCGATAGCTTCAAAGCTATTTTCTCCCCCCTGAATCTCCACTGCATTCTTGTATCTGAGACTTGGCTTAATCCCCTAACACCCTCCAGCATGGTCTCCTTGCGAGGCTACAACGTCTTCCGAAACGACAGGTCGGGGAAACGAGGTGGCGGGATGATGGCAATGATAAGGGAGGATATTAATGCGGTGGTTGTGGCAAAATCTGACGGTAACTACGCACGAATGACAGAATATCTTTTCCTGGAACTTACCATCAACAAACAGAAGCTACTGCTGGCTGTTGCGTACCGTCCACCTGGGACGTGCTTTGTAAATTGTGAAGAGGAACTGGCTAAACTCATTCCCATGTACTCGCATGTATTATTACTGGGCGATCTGAACTTTCATTTAGAAACTGACAAACCTGAAGTAAATAAATTCCGCGCTGCTATCTCTTCTTACAATCTAAATATTTTGAAGCTCGATCCTACCTTCCACACGGCTACCTCGCATTCTTGGCTAGATGTCATCTTAACAGGAGACTGCTCTCGAATCACCAAACATGGACAAACGAGCGCCTGCGGTCTCTCGTTCCACGATCTTATGTACGTTGCTTACTCACTCAATGTTCCGAAATCCAAGCCAAACATAATTGAATACCGCGATTTAAAGAAAATTAACCTCGCTTCACTAAACGAAGATGCTACAAGAACCCCATGGAATTCAATATACAGCTTCACTAATATTAACGATAAGCTTAATGAATTAAATAGTCTAATCTTACACCTTTTCGACAAACATGCTCCACTAAAGAAAAAACGCGTCACTCGGCCTGCTTCCCCCTGGATGACCGACAGCATTCTCGCACTTATGGCGGAGCGCGATTCGGCTCACCGCAGGTTTAAAACTGACAAGCGCCTCAAATCTCCAAGTACTTTAAATAGTTTTAATAACTACCGCGTGTTGAGAAATCGATGTAATCAGGCCGTGCGCAACGCAAAGAGGAGGCTTTCTTACGAATTATTAAATATGCAAGGCAACTCCCGAATGTTGTGGAATAACTTAAGAAATCTAGGGCTAGGAGTGAAACGTAACGTAGATCCTACACGTGTTTCGTCCCTTGATGAATTAAATACACATTTCTCTCTCTCTAATTCAATGAATAACGATGCTAAAAATGTTACTATTAGAGCTATAGCAAACCACAAAACAGAAATGATAGAGTTTAATTTTAACCCAGTCTATGAGTTTCAAGTTGCAACTGCAATCGGTCGGATCAAATCTGGTTCTGAAGGAGCCGACAACCTACCATTGCGACTAATAAAGCTGATTTTACCTCATGTATTGCCATACATCACTGACATTTTTAATCTTTCTCTGTGCTCTGGTATTTTTCCAGATAAGTGGAAAATTGCACACGTTCTTCCTCTCGCCAAGACTGACCCCGCCACTTCCATTGACAATTTCCGACCTATCAGTATTCTTCCCGCGCTATCGAAAGCATTAGAATACATTGCTCACGACCAAATCAGCCGACATACAAATGAAGTTCTGGCTCCGTTTCAGTCGGGATTTAGACCTAATCACAGCACTAGCACCGCCATGACTCACATAACTGACGACGTCAGACAAGCTATGGACTGCAGACAGGCGACAGTTTTAGTTTTATTGGACTACACAAAAGCTTTCCAGTCTCTCGACCATGATATTCTCATTTCCAAGCTAAAATCATTTTTTTTAATTTCACCACCTCTGCAACCGACTGGGTCAAATCCTACTTAACTGGACGTAAACAAAGGGTGGTTTATGGTGGCAAGTGCTCGGCGCTATCTGAGATCACTTGTGGTGTTCCGCAAGGAAGAGTACTCGGCCCTTTATTATTTTCTTTATACATTAATGACCTGCCAAATATCTTAAAACACTGCCGTTATCACCTGTATGCCGATGACCTCCAGTTGTACTATTCTGCACCCCCAGTAATGTTAAGCGATGGTATTTCCAAGGTTAATGAAGATATAGAGAGAATTGTTAACTGGTCGCTAGACAATGGCATGTATATTAACCCTAATAAAACACAAGCAATTTTGATTGCTTCCGATAAACTGAAACGTTACGTAGATCTTAACATTCAGCCTTCCATTCTTGTAGATTCGACTCACATTCCATTTAACCAAACTGTTAAAGATCTGGGAATTGTATTAGACGGAAATTTATCGTGGTCACATCACACAAGTTCGGCGTGTAGAAAAGCCTTCGCATCTCTGTATTCTATAAGACGCATGGGCAAGTTCCTCCCCACCTCTATCAAGGCCAAACTATGTCAGTCCCTAGTTTTATGCCATTTAGATTATTGTGAGGTAGCGTATTCCGGCTTAACAGGTGAGTCAGCTAGACGTCTGCAGAGTGTTCAAAATGCCTGCGTACGATACATTTTTAATTTAATATATTGGGACCACCTATCACCTTATTTTCTCATATTGGAGTGGCTACGTATGCAAGAAAGACGAACGCTGCACACACTGATTTTACTTTACAAAGTTCTCAACCTTAAGTCACCTTCCTATCTCCTCTCTCGCTTCCAATTTCTTCACGAATTTCACGATCGCGACACCAGATCACGCAGCTCCTCAGTTCTCTCTATCCCTATCCACAGATCAAACTTCTTCTCCAACTCTTTCTCTGTATCGGCTGTAAGACTATGGAATCAGTTGCCAGAAAGCACTAGAACAGTAAGCTCCGTCGCTTCCTTTAGCAGACATGTTCGCCACTCTCTTCAGAATTCTCTTTAGATCTTCCCCTGTCAAGCAGACTAAAGGGCATATTCAAGTGCAATAATTCTTAAAATACTTTGTAATTACTTAGTATATACAGTTTTAAATAATTTTTGCATTCCATATATCGTATTTTGTGTATTATATATTTTGTATTTTGTGTGTTATATTCAGGGCTTTAAGACTTGTGTGTATGAGTATAATGTGTGTGTGTGTGGACCTATGTGAAATGACGTAATGTACTTTGTGTTTAATATAATAATGTATAATTTTAAATGCATGGTTGAGTGGAAGAAAAGGCTTTGTACGGCCTTAACTCCGCCATTTAAAACAAGGCATTAATAATAATAATAATAATACCATCATCGTGCAATCTGAGATAAAGGATATTAAATTCCAAATAATTATATTGAATGAACCTTTTAAGGCTCGATGCTCCGAGACTTTTCTGTGTTGGGATGAAACCTGTCTTCGGTTTCTTCAACATCCCCTTCTAACACTTCTACCTCACATGATATCGGAAGCATGTGAACCTGATCTTAGGCCACAAAGTTATACTTTATGTTGACACAGAACAAAGTAAAGTGTAATTCTTTTCTTTAAACAAAGAATCTTTGATAATATTTTTCAATTTTAGGGTTTGCATATGTTATAACCACCCTGCCTGAAGCTATCAAACACATTTTGGGTTATACAAATAAAAAAATACAGTTGAAGTAAGATATATGTAATAGCTCGCTTTCATACAGCATACACTTACATTTCTGCAAACGCACAAGCAACACCTCGAAGCAACCTTGCACGTAGCTGGCTTCGTACCGAACTATTTCCTTCACTTGACACTGGTACAAACGAAACAGGTAACCTCTCGCGCATGTGCGATACACAAAATCCTGTACGACAGGAAATGGTCATATATCCCTCTCCTTCAATGAAAAATTTCACGAAAGGAGTAAGTGAAATTTTACACTTTTGACATCTTCCATGAATAGTTATTACATGTATAAGTTCTAAATGTTTCACACTTAGGTAATTCAAAAATAAAATTAAATTTCCATGATACACAAAAAATAACTCAATTTTTTGTTTCTTAATTTTTAAAGATGATTGATTAATTCATCAAAAGAATTCAAGTCTTGTATCAACCCAAAAATAAATCATGATTATCATTATAACAAATATCTGTGTTTACAAACAAAATATCAAAATATGTAGAATACATATCTGCATACAACATATTTATATATACTTTCATTTGAATAAATGCTTGTATAACTCTGCGTTTAACTTTTCTAATTGTTTTAAATAATAATCTCTCTTCTCACTTGAACATTTCCATACTCTCAAGTTATCACTATGATGATTATCACTAATATTAGTTGCTTTGTTGCAACTACTAAATATGGACCTTCATAAATTTCACAATATTTTTTGATACGATTTCCTAGAAGATTACTAAGGTAGTGAGTTTTGATAAATACTAAATCTGAAACTTTAATCTCAGCTCTATTCTCTTGCCTTACATTATATCTTTCATTCCTTTTCTTTTTTATCTCTAAGTCCTTAACAGAAGTCATATATAATTTATTTTTCCATTGTGGAACTTCATTGAGGGGTACTTGAAAGTGATTCAGAGTACATGATTCCAGATTCCTATTAAGTTGTAATTCAGATGGAGCATACCCTAAACAAGTATGTATCATTGAGTAAACTCACAATTATATCAATATACTTGGGCCAATCTTGATGTTTTTCTTTACAAAATACACGCATTAGTCTGTTTAGTTCACAATGACTGTGTTCAACCAAATTAGAATTTGGATGGTACATAGGAGTGTATGTTAAATTAATACCTAGGTTAGTCAAAGTATTTACATATTTCTTAGAATGGAACACTGCAGCATTATCGCTTACTAACTTATGTGGAATACCAAAGTGTCTTATTTATCCTTCTAAGAGGACTTTCACAATGCTATCAGCTGTACTAGATCTCATTCGATAGGCAAATAAATACCTTGTATTAGCATCCTGCAATGTTAACAAAAACCTTTCTCCTTTTGAGCTTCTAACCAAAGGACCTTGAATATCTAAAAATAAAACAGTTTCACCTCTGTTATAATGTAACTGAAAAGTTCCTTTAGGCGGATGCCTGTTTGGTTTTGTTTTCATACAAATTTCACAGTTTTTAACATAACTCAAAATATCTTTTCTCATACGAGGCCAGTAATAAATTTTCCTCATTCTTCTAAGAACTTTATCACCACCAAAGTGGCCCATGTTATCATGATAATTTCTTAATAATACAGAAATCAAAGATTGAGGTATACATATCTTCCATGAATTTTCAAAATGAAAATCTCTCATTAACAAAACTCCATTACATATTTTATAATATTTCTTCAAATTTCTACATTGTCTTGGCAAATTCATATTCAAACCTTCAGAATTGTTTAAATAATTAATGATAGGTTGAAACACTTCATCATTACATTGTTCTTGCACAGTAGTATAATTGGCTATAATACTGGGTCGATAAATGATGAGCCCCCCTCAGGCACATTTGGCTACACTTAAAACTAGCTCAAGATGAGCATATGAGCTTTTTGCTCAAGTGTGGTACTCCGTCTAATCCAAGATTTTTGTAAAAATACCCTCGGGAAGTTCCTGTGAAATGATGAGCCCCCTCAGATTGATTTGTCCACACTTACAAAAGGCACTTCTGTCAGATTGTTGTCCATAAATTTGTTAAAAATATGCCCCTCATGATATTTTTTTTGCCCACGCCTAAAACTAAGCTCTTGCATCATGTTATGCATCAAATTATGATGCAAGAGCTTTTGCATTATGTTGTGCAACAAATTATGATGCAAGAGCTTTTTGTATTACATATCAGTTAAGTAGTGTGTTTTGTACCACAACCAGTGCCGGAAAGTATGAACCCCCCTCTGGCAGATTTGTCTACACTTAAAACTTGCTCAACATGCCTATATGAGCTTTTTGCTCAAGTGTGGAACCCTGTCTAATCTAAGATTTTTGTAAAAATTCCCTCGGGAATTTCCTGAGAAAGTATGACCCCCCTCAGATTGATTTGCATACACTTATAAAAGGCACTTCTGTGAGATTGTTGTCCATAAACCTGTCAAAAATATGCCCCTCTTGATATTTTTTTTTGGCTACACGTAAAACTAAGCCAAGATACACACACACCTACACTCACACATACACACACACACACACACACACACACACACAAAACACTCTGCTGAACCCAACTGATATTTTTTATTAAGTATAGAGTTTTGATTTGAACCCCAAGAAATTTTATATAAATACCAAAGCCAAAAATATTCACACACATACACACACACACACACTAAATATACAAAACACACTGCTGAACCCAACCGATATTTTTTTATTAAGCATAGAATTTTGATTCGAACCCCAAGAAATTTTATATAATAAACCAACAACAAAAATGCCAAATCAAAAATATTGTAATCAATGCAATAAAAATATATCCATCCCCAATTGGGTTAAGCACCAAATGAATTGTAATCCAGATAAAAGCAGAATTCTCACAAAAATATGCCCAAAATGCCATAAAGAATATAGCATGAAATATTTCACTTTTATTTGTTCTGCACAGTCATCAACATTTCCAAATAAAATTGAATGGAAATATTTGTGTGATTGCCCTGTATAATTTAGATTGCAAGGCCATATTTTGTAATTTTCTAGATCAGGAGCTAGACCCTATGCACCAGAAATAGGCCATAAAATGCATCTCCACAAATTATGTGAGCATCATGGAGCACACAATACACTTTACAATTTTGAGAATCTCAATTTAAATTCAGGAACAAGAGATTTGGATTTGATGTATCTGGAAATATCAAAAATTATTTCATTCTTCACAAACAAATCTCATCTAACAATTCCATAACAGTTCCATGCTCAGCTCTGTGTCTGTGTGAGGCAAGCACAGCTCTGTTAGAGATAGGTATATTATATAAATTTAAAAATTATTTCATTCTTCACAAACAAATCTCATCTAACAATTCCATAACAGTTCCATGCTCAGCTCTGTGTGAGGCAAGCACAGCTCTGTTAGAGATAGGGATATTGAGTATTGAAACATCTAGAAATTATTTCATTCTTCTCAAGCTCAGCTCTGTGTCTGTGTGGGGATTTGTACCTAATAACATCAAAACAACACAGCTCTGTTAGAGACAGAATATTCAATTCCATATCTATAACATCTCTGTGTAATTCCATAACAGTTCCATGCTCAGCTCTGTGTCTATGTAGAGCAAAACAGCACAGCTCTGTTAGAGATAGGTATATTATATAAATTTAAAAATTATTTCATTCTTCACAAACAAATCTCATCTAACAATTCCATAACAGTTCCATGCTCAGCTCTGTGTCTGTGTGAGGCAAGCACAGCTCTGTTAGAGATAGGGATATTATATAAATTTAAAAATTATTTCATTCTTCACAAACAAATCTCATCTAACAATTCCATAACAGTTCCATGCTCAGCTCTGTGTCTGTGTGGGATTTGTACAGCAACATAGCTTTGTTAGAGATTTATTCAATTCTTCACCTCCATATCCATAACAGCTCTGTGTTTATAATAGATAGGAATATTGAGTGCATCTAACAATTCATGCCCATAACAGTTCCATGTTGTAGAAATATCAGCAAGGCTCTGTGTCTTTGAGATTTGAAACCTTGTTCCCAATCAGTTCCAAGCTGTACAGCTCTGTGTCTGTGAGATTTGAAACCTGTTCCTATACAGCTCTGTGAGAATTTTCATAGTGCCTAATAATATCAGCACAGCTCAGTTAGGATTGCATCTAACAAATATCAAGGATTTGTACCTAATTACAGTAGCACAGGGATAGGGATAAAAAGTATAGACTATTGATATAGAAATTATTTTATTTTTCAATCTTTTTCATAACAGTTCTATGCTTCTATGTGTCTGAGCAACATCAGTACAGCACAGCTCTGTTAATTAATATCTATTGAAACATGTGTCTGTGCGGGGATTTGTACCTAAGTATAGCTATTATTGAGTATAGAATTATTATATCTAGATCCATTTTCTGTGTCTGTGCAGGGATTTGTACTTAATAACATCAGTACAGCATTGCTTTGTTAGAGTATAGATTTATATTATTATTGAAACATCTCTTCACAAACAATCTCATCTAACAATTCTATAACAGTTCCGCTCAGCTCTGTGTCTGTGCGGGGATAAACATCAGTACAGCACAGCTCTGTTGCTCATCTTTTCAGCTCTGTGTCTGTGCAGGGATTTGTACCTAATAACATCAGTACAGCACAGCTCTGTTAGAGTATAGGTTTAATTATATTATTATTGAAACATCTAGAAATTATTCTTCAAACAAATATCATCTAAGAATTCCATAACAATTCCAAGCTCAGCTCTGTTGCTCATTTTTTCAGCTCTGTGTCTGTGCAGGGATTTGTACCTAATAACATCAGTACAGCCCAGCTCTGTTAGAGTATAGATTTAATT
The DNA here is from genome assembly GCF_977018435.1 of Lepisma saccharinum. NCBI lineage: Eukaryota > Metazoa > Arthropoda > Insecta > Zygentoma > Lepismatidae > Lepisma > Lepisma saccharinum. The sequence continues at coordinate 19,263 of NW_028143193.1, forward strand.
ATATTATTATTGAAACATCTAGAAATTATTCTTCCTAACAATTCCATACCAATTCCATGCTCAGCTCTGTGTCTGTGCGGGGATTTGTACCTAATAACATCAGTACAGCACAGCTCTGTTAGAGATAGGGATATTGAGTATAGATTTAATTATTGAAACATCTAGAAATTATTCTTCAAACAAATATCATCTAACAATTCCATAACAATTCCATGCTCAGCTCTGTGTCTGTGCGGGGATTTGTACCTAATAACATCAGTACAGCACAGCTCTGTTAGAGACATTTAATTCTTCACATTTATATCCATAACATCTCTGTGTTTGTGTGTCAGTACAGCACAGCTCTGTTAGAGATATGGATATTGAGTATAGATTTAATTATTGAAACATCTAGAAATTATTTCATTCTTCACAAACAAATCTCATCTAACAATTCCATGCTCAGCTCTGTGTCTGTGCGAGGATTTGTACCTAATAACATCAGTACAGCGTAGCTCTGTTAGAGACATTTAATTCTTCACATTTATATCCATAACAGCTCTGTGTCTGTGTGAGGCAAGCGCAGCTCTGTTAGAGATAGGGATATTGAGTATTGAAACATCTAGAAATTATTTCATTCTTCACAAACAAATCTCATCTAACAATTCCATGCTCAGCTTGGTGTGTGGGGATTTGTACCTAATAACATCAAAACAACACAGCTCTGTTAGAGATAGGTATAAAAAGTAAAGTAAAGTAAAGTAAAAAAGTAAAGTAAAGTGTTCCCCTGTGCATAGCACCACGCCATGAAGGCGTATAGGGGGTGTGGGGGTAACGCCCCACACTTTCTTGATCCGGTCGTGAGTGGGGGTGATGTGATCAGCATCACGCCCCTGACCGCCTTTACCCCCCAGGGTTTCCCCCAGGTACCCATGTTATTCGACGCTGGGTGGGCGCCGGGGCCGCTTCCACCGTTAGAAAAGTTCCCGGATTTGAACCGGCCGGGGATCGAACCCGGGACCTTGAGCATGGTAGTCAGACGCGTTACCGACTGAGCCACCGCGGCCAGGTATATTATATAAATTTAAAAATTATTTCATTCTTCACAAACAAATCTCATCTAACAATTCCATGCTCAGCTCTGTGTCTCTGCGAGGATTTGTACCTAATAACATCAAAACAACACAGCTCTGTTAGAGATAGGTATATTATATAAATTTATATCCATAACAGCTCTGTGTCTGTGTGAGGCAAGCACAGCTCTGTTAGAGATAGGGATATTGAGTATTGAAACATCTAGAAATTATTTCATTCTTCACAAACAAATCTCATCTAACAATTCCATGCTCAGCTCTGTGTCTGTGTGGGGATTTGTACCTAATAACATCAAAACAACACAGCTCTGTTAGAGATAGGTATATTATATAAATTTAAAAATTATTTCATTCTTCACAAACAAATCTCATCTAACAATTCCATGCTCAGCTCTGTGTCTCTGCGAGGATTTGTACCTAATAACATTAGTACAGCATAGCTCTGTTAGAGACATTTAATTCTTCACATTTATATCCATAACAGGTCTGTGTCTGTGTGAGGCAAGCACAGCTCTGTTAGAGATAGGGATATTGAGTATTGAAACATCTAGAAATTATTTCATTCTTCAGAAACAAATCTCATCTAACAATTCCATGCTCAGCTCTGTGTCTGTGTGGGGATTTGTACCTAATAACATCAAAACAACACAGCTCTGTTAGAGATAGGTATATTATATAAATTTAAAAATTATTTCATTATTCACAAACAAATCTCATTTAACAATTCCATGCTCAGCTCTGTGTCTCTGCGAGGATTTGTACCTAATAACATTAGTACAGCATAGCTCTGTTAGAGACATTTAATTCTTCACATTTATATCCATAACAGCTCTGTGTCTGTGTGAGGCAAGCACAGCTCTGTTAGAGATAGTAATATTGAGTATTGAAACATCTAGAAATTATTTCCATTCTTCACACAAATCTCATCTAACAATTCCATGCTCAGCTCTGTGTCTGTGTGGGGATTTGTACCTAATAACATCAAAACAACACCGCTCTGTTAGAGACAGAATATTCAATTCTTCACAATTCCATAACAGTTCCATGCTCGACTCTGTGTCTATTTAGAGCAAAACAGCACAGCTGTGTTAGAGATAGGGATATTAAGTATAAATTTAGAAATTATTTCATTCTTGCACAAACAAATCTCATCTAACAATTCCTTAACAGTTCCATGCTCAGCTCTGTGTCTGTGTGAGGCAAGCACAGCTCTGTTAAAGATCTTCACAAACAAATCTCATCTATCAATTCCATAACAGTTCTATGTTCAGCTCTGTGTCTGTGTGGGGATTTATACCTAATAATATCAAAACAACACAGCTCTGTTAGAGACAGAATATTCAATTCTTCACATCCATATCCGTAACATCTCTGTGTAATTCCATAACAGTTCCATGCTCAGCTCTGTGTCTGTGTGAGGCAAGCACAGCTCTGTTACTGATAGGAATATTAAGTATAGATTTAAATTTTATTCTTCACAAACAAATCTCATCTAACATTCCATAAACAGTTTCATGCTCAGCTCTGTGTCTGTGTGAGGCAAGCACAGCTTTCATTCTTCACAAACAAATCTCATCTAACAATTCCATAACAGTTCCATGCTCAGCTCTGTGTCTGTGTGGGATTTGTACAGCAACATAGCTTTGTTTGAGACAGAGTAGATGGGTATAAATATTATTTCTTTCAATTCTTCACCTCCATATCCATAAGAGCTCTGTGAAATTTATTCTTCACATCTAACAATTCCATAACAGTTTCATGCTCAGCTGTGTGTCTGTGTCTCTAACAAAGCTATGTTGCTGTACAAATCCCACACAGACACAGAGCTGAGCATGGAACTGTTATGGAATTGTTAGATGAGATTTGTTTGTGAAGAATGAAAGCTGTGCTTGCCTCACACAGACACAGAGCTGAGCATGAAACTGTTATGGAATTGTTAGATGAGATTTGTTTGTGAAGAATAAAATTTAAATCTATACCTAATATTCCTATCATGTAACAGAGCTGTGCTTGCCTCACACAGACACAGAGCTGAGCATGGAACTGTTATGGAATTACACAGAGATGTTACGGATATGGATGTGAAGAATTGAATATTCTGTCTCTAACAGAGCTGTGTTGTTTTGATATTATTAGGTACAAATCCCCACACAGACACAGAGCTGAACATAGAACTGTTATGGAATTGATAGATGAGATTTGTTTGTGAAGATCTTTAACAGAGCTGTGCTTGCCTCACACAGACACAGAGCTGAGCATGGAACTGTTATGGAATTGTTAGATGAGATTTGTTTGTGAAGAATGAAATAATTTCTAAATTTATACTTAATATCCCTATCTCTAACACAGCTGTGCTGTTTTGCTCTAAATAGACACAGAGCTGAGCATGGAACTGTTATGGAATTGTGAAGAATTGAATATTCTGTCTCTAACAGAGCTGTGTTGTTTTGATGTTATTAGGTACAAATCCCCACACAGACACAGAGCTGAGCATGGACTTGTTAGATGAGATTTGTTTGTGAAGAATGAAATAATTTCTAGATGTTTCAATACTCAATATCCCTATCTCTAACAGAGCTGTGCTTGCCTCACACAGACACAGAGCTGTTATGGATATAAATGTGAAGAGTTAAATGTCTCTAACAGAGCTATGCTGTACTAATGTTATTAGGTACAAATCCTCGCAGAGACACAGAGCTGAGCATGGAATTGTTAAATGAGATTTGTTTGTGAATAATGAAATAATTTTTAAATTTATATAATATACCTATCTCTAACAGAGCTGTGTTGTTTTGATGTTATTAGGTACAAATCCCCACACAGACACAGAGCTGAGCATGGAATTGTTAGATGAGATTTGTTTCTGAAGAATGAAATAATTTCTAGATGTTTCAATACTCAATATCCCTATCTCTAACAGAGCTGTGCTTGCCTCACACAGACACAGACCTGTTATGGATATAAATGTGAAGAATTAAATGTCTCTAACAGAGCTATGCTGTACTAATGTTATTAGGTACAAATCCTGAGCTGAGCTGAGCATGGAATTGTTAGATGAGATTTGTTTGTGAAGAATGAAATAATTTTTAAATTTATATAATACACCTATCTCTAACAGAGCTGTGTTGTTTTGATGTTATTAGGTACAAATCCCCACACACCAAGCTGAGCATGGAATTGTTAGATGAGATTTGTTTTTGAAGAATGAAATAATTTCTAGATGTTTCAATACTCAATATCCCTATCTCTAACAGAGCTGTGCTTGCCTCACACAGACACAGAGCTGTTATGGATATAAATTTATATAATATACCTATCTCTAACAGAGCTGTGTTGTTTTGATGTTATTAGGTACAAGTCATCGCACAGAGCTGAGCATGGAATTGTTAGATGAGATTTGTTTGTGAAGAATGAAATAATTTTTAAATTTATATAATATACCTATCTCTAACAGAGCTGTGTTGTTTTGATGTTATTAGGTACAAATCCCCACACACCAAGCTGAGCATGGAATTGTTAGATGAGATTTGTTTGTAAAGAATGAAATAATTTCTAGATGTTTCAATACTCAATATCCCTATCTCTAACAGAGCTGCGCTTGCCTCACACAGACACAGGGCTGTTATGGATATAAATGTGAAGAATTAAATGTCTCTAACAGAGCTACGCTGTACTGATGTTATTAGGTACAAATCCTCGCACAGACACAGAGCTGAGCATGGAATTGTTAGATGAGATTTGTTTGTGAAGAATGAAATAATTTCTAGATGTTTCAATAATTAAATCTATACTCAATATCCATATCTCTAACAGAGCTGTGCTGTACTGACACACAAACACAGAGATGTTATGGATATAAATGTGAAGAATTAAATGTCTCTAACAGAGCTGTGCTGTACTGATGTTATTAGGTACAAATTCCCGCACAGACACAGAGCTGAGCATGGAATTGTTAGATGATATTTGTTTGAAGAATAATTTCTAGATGTTTCAATAATTAAATCTATACTCAATATCCCTATCTCTAACAGAGCTGTGCTGTACTGATGTTATTAGGTACAAATCCCCGCACAGACACAGAGCTGAGCATGGAATTGTTATGGAATTGTTAGGAAGAATAATTTCTAAATGTTTCAATAATAATATAATTAAATCTATACTCTAACAGAGCTGTGCTGTACTGATGTTATTAGGTACAAATCCCTGCACAGACACAGAGCTGAAAAAATGAGCAACAGAGCTGAGCATGGAATTGTTATGGAATTGTTAGATGATATTTGTTTGAAGAATAATTTCTAGATGTTTCAATAATAATATAATTAAATCTATACTCTAACAGAGCTGTGCTGTACTGATGTTATTAGGTACAAATCCCTGCACAGACACAGAGCTGAAAAGATGAGCAACAGAGCTGTGCTGTACTGATGTTTATCCCCGCACAGACACAGAGCTGAGCGGAACTGTTATAGAATTGTTAGATGAGATTGTTTGTGAAGAGATGTTTCAATAATAATATAAATCTATACTCTAACAGAGCAATGCTGTACTGATGTTATGAAGTACAAATCCCTGCACAGACACAGAAAATGGATCTAGATATAATAATTCTATACTCAATAATAGCTATACTTAGGTACAAATCCCCGCACAGACACATGTTTCAATAGATATTAATTAACAGAGCTGTGCTGTACTGATGTTGCTCAGACACATAGAAGCATAGAACTGTTATGAAAAAGATTGAAAAATAAAATAATTTCTATATCAATAGTCTATACTTTTTATCCCTATCCCTGTGCTACTGTAATTAGGTACAAATCCTTGATATTTGTTAGATGCAATCCTAACTGAGCTGTGCTGATATTATTAGGCACTATGAAAATTCTCACAGAGCTGTACAGGAACAGGTTCCAAATCTCACAGACACAGAGCTGTACAGCTTGGAACTGATTGGGAACAAGGTTTCAAATCTCAAAGACACAGAGCCTTGCTGATATTTCTACAACATGGAACTGTTATGGGCAGGAATTGTTAGATGCACTCAATATTCCTATCTATTATAAACACAGAGCTGTTATGGATATGGAGGTGAAGAATTGAATAAATCTCTAACAAAGCTATGTTGCTGTACAAATCCCACACAGACACAGAGCTGAGCATGGAACTGTTATGGAATTGTTAGATGAGATTTGTTTGTGAAGAATGAAATAATTTTTAAATTTATATAATATCCCTATCTCTAACAGAGCTGTGCTTGCCTCACACAGACACAGAGCTGAGCATGGAACTGTTATGGAATTGTTAGATGAGATTTGTTTGTGAAGAATGAAATAATTTTTAAATTTATATAATATACCTATCTCTAACAGAGCTGTGCTGTTTTGCTCTACATAGACACAGAGCTGAGCATGGAACTGTTATGGAATTACACAGAGATGTTATAGATATGGAATTGAATATTCTGTCTCTAACAGAGCTGTGTTGTTTTGATGTTATTAGGTACAAATCCCCACACAGACACAGAGCTGAGCTTGAGAAGAATGAAATAATTTCTAGATGTTTCAATACTCAATATCCCTATCTCTAACAGAGCTGTGCTTGCCTCACACAGAGCTGAGCATGGAACTGTTATGGAATTGTTAGATGAGATTTGTTTGTGAAGAATGAAATAATTTTTAAATTTATATAATATACCTATCTCTAACAGAGCTGTGCTTGCCTCACACAGACACAGAGCTGAGCATGGAACTGTTATGGAATTGTTAGATGAGATTTGTTTGTGAAGAATGAAATAATTTTTGATATTTCCAGATACATCAAATCCAAATCTCTTGTTCCTGAATTTAAATTGAGATTCTCAAAATTGTAAAGTGTATTGTGTGCTCCATGATGCTCACATAATTTGTGGAGATGCATTTTATGGCCTATTTCTGGTGCATAGGGTCTAGCTCCTGATCTAGAAAATTACAAAATATGGCCTTGCAATCTAAATTATACAGGGCAATCACACAAATATTTCCATTCAATTTTATTTGGAAATGTTGATGACTGTGCAGAACAAATAAAAGTGAAATATTTCATGCTATATTCTTTATGGCATTTTGGGCATATTTTTGTGAGAATTCTGCTTTTATCTGGATTACAATTCATTTGGTGCTTAACCCAATTGGGGATGGATATATTTTTATTGCATTGATTACAATATTTTTGATTTGGCATTTTTGTTGTTGGTTTATTATATAAAATTTCTTGGGGTTCGAATCAAAATTCTATGCTTAATAACAAAATATCGGTTGGGTTCAGCAGTGTGTTTTGTATATTTAGTGTGTGTGTGTGTGTATGTGTGTGAATATTTTTGGCTTTGGTATTTATATAAAATTTCTTGGGGTTCAAATCAAAACTCTATACTTAATAAAAAATATCAGTTGGGTTCAGCAGTGTGTGTGTGTGTGTGTGTGTGTGTGTGTGTGTGTGTGTGTGTGTGTGTGTGGGTGTGGGTGTGTGTGTGTTAATACGTTTGGCGTAGTTTTAGGTGTAGCCAAAAAAAATATCAAGAGGGGCATATTTTTAACAAATTTATGGACAACAATCTCACAGAAGTGCCTTTTATAAGTGTATGCAAATCAATCTGAGGGGGGTCATACTTTCTCAGGAAATTCCCGAGGGGATTTTTACAAAAATCTTAGATTAGACAGGGTTCCACACTTGAGCAAAAAGCTCATATGGGCATGTTGAGCAAGTTTTAAGTGTAGACAAATCTGCCAGAGGGGGGTTCATACTTTCCGGCACTGGTTGTGGTACAAAACACACTACTCAATTAGTATTGTGAGAGTGGCTGAGGAGTACAGATGTGTTGTTGCAGTGCTCCTCTTATTTTTTTTTAAATATAGCAGATTTGTATAAATTGAATTATAGGTTTGTTTGATTCAATATATAGAATTTTCTAATATATTGAACAAAGGGTTTATATTTGCCCTAGTTTGTTATACAAGATCAATACATGACACATGGTATTAGGTCAATGCCTTTCCATGCACATCACGACATGCCTGTGCAGACATGCAATTGTGAAAGGTCAGTGCTTCAGTGGATCAATACTTATTCTATCTTTGTGCATGTAGGCTATCCTGTACAACCTGTCATAGGTTTATTAAGTATAGAGTTTTGATTTGAACCCCAAGAAATTTTATATAAATACCAAAGCCAAAAATATTAACACACATACACACACACACACATACGTGTAAACGTGGTCTTATAAGGCCCGAGTGAGTGTACATATGTTGTTGGAACCACTATAATTTGATAAATTAGCATAATCAAATTCATTTTAAAATGTCGAGACCATGCATGTGATTACAAATACCACCGTGGTTTTTGAAAATTATCATTTATGCAGTTTTCCTGACGAAAAAATGGTTACTATTCTTGTTGGAACCTGGTACCAATATCACCTGTCTGATTTACGTGTTGTAATTTTAATACAATTGCATCCGTTGTGGGTACCAATCAATATTGCAAAACCCGTCCAACCAATCACAATTCTTGTAGGTCACATGATTTCTTCCTGTGTGTAAGCAGCTACGTGCCATACCGAATTGGGCAATAGTTGTGAAACGCGCTTTACGTCGTCAATTGAGAGTGCGTAGCTTGCATGTATCTGTCTCGGCGAAGAGCATTCGGAAGGGGAGGGGGAAAAGAAGAGTTCCTCTCGCGGCGGAGTAAGGAAGGGATTAACTGCGGCGCAGTCAGTGGCGTACTTAAGGAGTTTTTGCCCCACTGTGGAATTGAGAAAATAATTACATTTACCCTAATCGCTTAATCTAATTTTTACTTTGCATACTTTTTTGTGTTGTTTGAAGATTTCAGAAATCAAAGCAGGCTTGTGCGGCCTATCATGAGTAGTGGGAAAGGCCATATAACCAGCACCACTTATAGGTGTAGAAAGTATGAACCCCCCTCAAGCAGATTTGGCTACACTTAAAACAAGCTCAACATGAGCATATGAGCTTTTTGCTCAAGTGTGGAACCCTGCCTAATCCAAGATTTTTGTAAAAAAGCCCTCGGGAATTTCTCGGAAAGTATGAACCCCCTCAGATTGATTTGCCTACACTTAAAAAAGGCACTTCTGTGAGATTGTTGTCCATAAACTTGTCAAAAATATGGCCCTCTTGTGCCCATACCTAAAACTAGGCCACCCACACCCATACACACCTACACCCACCCACACCCACCCACACATATTTACTTCCGGTCCACTTCCGGTCTACTTCCGGTCCACTTCCGGTTTACTTCCGGTCCACTTCCGGTCCACTTCCGGTTTGACTACTTCCGGTTTAAGTTCAATTGAACACCAGGCTCATCTTGCATATCTAGTACTAAGACAATGCAATATGCAGAGACCCTCTAGAATTGTTCCGTGACTCTCTTATTTCTTACATCATAAACATATGATTTTTCCCCTATGAGAATGACACTACAAATGGTGTCATCAGGTAATGCCTCATGGAATTCACAGATAATTTTAATGTTTGTCCTGTCATTCACCACAACTTGTTTCCTTTTTGAAGCATTGATGACAAACATGGGCCTCCGTGTTTTGAATTCATCTGGTGTGTAATACATATCTGTATTGCCTGTAGTGACTCTTTTGAAAGCCGAAAATGCCTCATATAATTTGAGGAAATCATCCTTGGAAATGTCTAAATTGTAATTTTCTCTAGGGAATACCTCATTTCTGCCATTTTTAAGATATATGTTCTTGATGTTACAGTTATCAAATTTACTTGAATTTTTTTCCTGATTATTGTGTCTTCCAGTCTGAAACAATACCACCACAAAATCCGGCATGTCATATTGTATGCTGGAGAATGAATTTGTAGCATCAAACTCATAATAGGTACCAGATGCAGGCTTCTGTACAGATTGATATGTATAAAATTGCAGAGGAATGTGTGGATTTTTTAGGATATCAGCTTTGTATTTAAGAGCATAGCTGGCCTCATATTCAACAACCGGGATTCTTAACTCCATAGTCTGAATAATGCATTTGCCTGCATCTGGTAGGGTATTAGGCAGAGCTTCTCCTGTAGGGTTTATCGCACTGTACCTCATCAAAGCATTGTTATCATTGGCAGCTCTTCTAAATGTAATTCTTAAACCACCCTTCCACATAATATCTTTGTAATCCGAGAAGAATCCTGGCAACAGGCGCATGGGGAACAGCACTGTGTGGTTCTTGGTTAATATCTTATCACCAGCCTCAAATCCACCTATTTTGTAGTAAGAAGCCTCGGTTTTGGATAATTTTAGTGTGGCCAAAGCTGTGGAGGTAATGCCGGGATAATCCACTCTGTTTATAACAACACCATGCTTTCTGATCTCAATTTCAGAGAACAGATGCGGCACAAAATTGTCTACCAATCTTATGTTTGAATTTGCCGGATAATCTGTTCCATCGAGCTTTACAACATCAAATTTGATGTATAGATCTGCTCTGTGGGGGTGTATAAATCCATCCCCAACATCAAGATCAACCTCTATTTCTGTGTTGGGTTGATTTAAATTTGCAAATGTCCTCCTGTTTGGAGGGAATGATTGTAGCTCATAACTCTCAATATTTTCCATTGTATGTATTTTTATTTAAATGTTAATCTCTATGATAGCAGTTGTTGTGGCTCCAGCAAAATCAACTAATTCTTCTTTTTCATTAGTGACCATCAATTCAATATAATCTATTCTGTTATGGCACACAGGAAAATATAATGTTGGGGATGGATTGTAGATGATTGGTTCCATAAATTCGGAATTAGGTTTGAATGTTGCAATGATGCCAGTTTGTTTGTGAGTGCCTATGCCATTTGATTTGGTGATCATACCCTCGGCCACATTACAGTGAATATTCAGAGTCTCTATGGCTAAGAATTTAGGTATATTAATAGCAGTGTGTTTGATTGCTGGTTCAAGTTTTGTGTTGTTCTCAAATCCTAACAGCTCTCCTATAGTACCCAGATCCACTGTCTCCGTGGCAGATACAATCTCTACTCTGTGAGTGACAGAATTTTGACTTAACACTATACCTCTGGGTAATTGAGCATTTAGAGTGGACAGATTATATTGCCCTGGGGTGATGACAATTTTTTGATCCCCTACTGCAATTGTGTTGTTGTGGTGCGTAATATTGGGGATCAAGTACATGCCGTAAAATGCTCTGAGAGCTATTGTTTTGGGATACACTATATCATCATGCAATTTGAGTTTCAATATTGAATTTTGGCTGGTGAGATGGAATACCCCCATGATGTTTCAGATACCACAAGGCTTTTTGAAAATTTTCAATTGATGGTTTATTTATTTGAGACATATATCTGAGAACAGATAAACACAAATGTCCGCAATTAACATCTTTGAAGTTTTGAACACGGGCATTATTGTAATAAAGATTAGGTGATTTTAAATATTTTATTAAATTTTCAGGTGGAACACCTCCAAATGAATCAAACACAAATGCCTCATTGTTTAAATATTTAAGATAACAGATCCAGTGAGTGCCCTGATTTTTGTACTTATCCAAATTAACAATGCCACACTCTTTGTTGAGTGGTTGTTCCGGTAAAGAATCAGACATGTACACACCTCTAAAATTTTTGATGCCCAGTGGCTTGATTAAAGCTTCAATATCTTGGTTTGTAAGCGGCTCTTGTTTTTTTTAAACTTATTCATGGCTCTCTTAACACCTTTGCCTTTTTTCTCCATGGCCAGGTTATGGCGCTTCTGCTCATCTAATTCTGCCCTATTTTTCTTGGCATCTATTACTGTTTTTGCTATGGCAGCTGATCCCCCGGCCAAGCTCCCAACAGCCCCGAGAGCAGCTAAGATGGCAGGGATGGTAAATATGAATCCCCCCACATGTGATTTTTTCCTTGATTGCTGTAATTTTTTTAATTGGGGGGTACTAAGCAACAATTTCATACCATGTCCCTTTGCAATACAAGAGCTTTTTTTCTTGCGCTGCTTTTTGGTCAAGAGACTGTCAATAGTTTTAAGAGATTTGAGACCTGCATAAGGTATTTGATACATAACACCCTTGGCCTTCATTGTAGGTTTATTATATACATATTCACAACCCCCACCCCAGTTTTGTTTGGTGCTCATAGCTATGGTGGTCCCCAATGCTGCTATTTTTTCACTCAAAGAAGCATCTTTGCTTACAAATCTACCAAATGCAGCCTCTTCTAATTTCTTGTCTGCAACATGTCTCTTGTCAAGATCAGAATGTGTGTTGTATGCTATGTCATGGTCTCTACAAGCAGCATCTAAAGGATTAACACCAGGGTCCCCTCTGTTTAATCTATGATCCAATTTTGTGCATGGACCACAATACTGATAGCCTGGAATGTGTAGTTCAAATGGCAGCTTGTTTATAATGTCATTAACCAGCCCCCGACCCTCAGAAATATTCCAAAATTTGGGGGGTAGAGTATTAATAATTTTTATGAGATATCCAATGCCCTTAGGGTCATTCACTATAAAATTAGACAATTTTGTGCTTATCATGTCCATAATTCCAACCTTTTCATTGTAAAAATTGTGGTTGCCAGCATTTTCCTCCCCGGCTATCACCAATAACCTATCTACAAGTTTCCTAACATCATCAACCCACACAAATTCTTTAGGCAGGGTGTTGTATTGTTTGATTCCACTGCCAGTCTTGATCTGTGACCATATGGGCTTGATTAAATTATTGTATTTTGCCCCACTGCTAGACTTGACTCTTTTTTGTGTGGGATCATTGTTCTGGTATAGAGCATCTGATTTTATTAATATTTCTTTGTAATGTTCATAATCTTGATCTGTATAGCTGCCAGGCCTTTTCCTAGTCATCAGTTCCCACAATCCAGGTGTGCCGGGGTACTTAACAAAAGCACCTTTTTCTCCGAGACGAGATTCTGAATAAACAATCAGATCATCTCCCATAAAAGTTACTCTGAAATTACCAATTCTATGTATGATACTACCATCAAGCTCTGTGTCAGCATATAAACCAAACACCTCATCTTTATTGTCTTTAGGTGTGCTTAAATATTTTTGAGCAAGAAGACCCAATTCAATAGGATCCTGAGTAGCTTCAATTCTTCTAGGAGCAACAGGACTAGGTGTATGAATACTGGAAAGTGGGGTGAATGGATAATCTAATATGTTCCTAGCAGCTACAGGTACAAGCTCTGTGATCAAATTTTGATTTTGCTCTGTAACAGTTTTGATATTCTTACCTAAATTATTAATAGCATCAATTACAGGCTGTTCTGTTTGTTTGTGTTTTTCATAAATTCCTCGGTTCTGTGATTTCCATCCCTTAAATCTTTTTACAAGATAATCTCTTAACTTAAGATCATCGATGATTGGTCGTTTCATGGTTGTTTATTTATGTCTCAACGTCTAGAAAATCGTTGATTTTATTTCTGTATTTGCCACATTTGGGTTTTCTTGTCATATCAATTGTGACAAACCCATAACTGTCCTGGTTCCAGCACTTGCTGCAAAACTTGGAAAAATCATTGTAGCTCAAGTCCCCACCTACATATTCATCATGTATGTGTTTGAGGTTGGTATGATCTTGATGAAACACACATATAAAATTGCTGTTGTCTCGGATCAGCTGCTTCGGAATTTTAGAGAAAGTCTGTGCCAGGTAGAAGCAATCAATGTTTTTGTGTCGGCCCTGTGTAAAGAAATTTCTAACCTTGTTTTGATTATCCAGTATAATGTCATCAAACACAACAACAGAATTATCGAGACATTCGTGAAGTGGCTTAACATCTGGTACAAAAGTGGCAATATCCAATCCATCATATAGTTTCATCAGCTGCTGATATTTTAATTGTTCCAAGCTCTTAGAGAAGACATACAAGTGCCTGTTTTTCCAGTCTAACCAGTTGGGTGCCAATAAAAAATTATCAACCATTAGTGTAGTTTTACCACAAGCAGATGGCCCAACAATAAGACACCTAATATTTTCAGGCAGCAATTTGCCATTTCTCTTATTCTGCTGTTCAGGTTCTGGCAGCCTTTTTATAACATCCCAGGTGCTCATATTATCACTTTGTCTGCATCGATCCAGCTGTTTTCCGGATGACCCAGCCATTTGACAAATAACTTGTTGCCTTTTCTGCGGACGATTTTTTCTATGAGATATGTGTCAGGCTGTTTAGTTTTGCTGAGCTCTTGTTCATAGAATCTGCCTTTGAGAATTTCTCCTCGATGATCTTTTATTATGTATGTGTTAAGGGTCCCAGGTTTAACTTGAACCACTGTAAATAATTCGGTGCTCCAGTTTCTTGTAAAGCCTCTTTTGAATAAGTGCTTATATTTGCTGATTCTTACTTGATCCCCCAACCTGTATTTGGCCTTTCTTGTTGTTGGCTGGTATCTAGGATAATAAACAGTCCTGATCAATTTTTGCTCATCAGATGAAGTTACTTCAGAGGGTTTCATGTTGATTGTGGAATGGACCGAGTTGTTATATTTATGTAGAAGTTCTGGAAGAATACTGAGCCATTTATAATTACCTAGGAGGGTAAATTGTTTATACATAAGATTTTTTAAGGTTCTGTTGAATCTCTCTACAATTGAGGCCTTGAGATCACTGTAACTCGAGTAATGTTTTATTGCCTGGCTTTTAATAAATTGTTGAAACACAGAATTATAAAATTCTTTGCCATTATCTGTTTGCAAATAGCGCGGTGATCTTCCTGAATGATTGATGATTGTCCTGAGGGCTTCTGTAACACATTTTCCAGTCTTGGATTTGAGTGGCAGAGCCCAGGCAAATTTTGAAAATGTGTCTATTACAGTGAGTAGATACTTGTAGCCCTTGTTGATTTTGTCTAAGTTTTTCAACTGTCCAGTTGACAACTCAATCAAGTCGCTCTGCCATAAATCATCTATGCCCTTTGTGACTACTGGCAGTCTCTTAAAATTATGTCTGGCCTGTCTGTGTAATTCATCAACAATAATTTGTCTAGACATAATATGTAAACAAGAATATTGCAACTATAGGATGTTCAGCAGCTGAGACTGCAGGATTTTCTAAATATAATTTGTCTCCTATTTGTATATTAAATTCCAAAGTGCCATCATCTTCAGTATAGGCTGTCTCTAATGTATTGGGATCTGTAAAATCCTCTAACTCTACACTGGTGATTTTTGGTTTGTTGTCAGCATTTGTTATTGATAAGGTAGGGTAGTGGTGTGCCTGTGGCTGATGCCAATATTTGATCTTGATTGGTCTCAGTGCGCCCCCAACAAAAAACTGGTAATAAAATTGTGCGGGGGACAGCATATATATTTTGCCACCTGGTGTAAATGGTGAATCATATTCTTTGTTGGGGATGCTGTACAATTCAAGAATTACTGAATGTTTTGGATTCTCGATTATGCCTGTTATTTCTTTTTCTGCTGTAAGCAATCTGCTTGTTACAGATTCAAGGTGCTTATTGATAGTCCTAACAACATCATCATGGCCTGGCTTGATCTTTATGTCCACAGCAAGTCTCTTGTATTGTTGCACAATCTCTTGAAGATGGGTGGCAAAAACAGACAGAGCATTTGCTTGATTAGATTCCATGGTCCCTAGCTGTTGCTTGATATTAGCTACAATTTGTTGCAAATTTTCAACAACTGCCAATTTTGAATTTTGAGCAGTAAGATCATGGACCTGTCTTCTGATATCCTCAAACAAGGCATGCAGTTCATTAATATGTTGATTGGTTGGTAGAGTGGCAACTGTCTGTGTGAGATGTTTGATCTCTGCTTGGATATTCTTGATATCTTCTGATTTCAATATGCGATTCACTGCTCTCTTAATATTTTTAAGTTCCTGTGATGTGGGCAAATTTGATACTGTATTTTGCAAAAATTCAAGTGCCAATTTTACATTGTTTAATTCAGAAGCATCAGCCACATTTTGCATAGCATTTTGGAGCAGGGCTATATCTGCCTGAGAGGGTGTTGATTGTTGTAAAATTTCAAGTTTTGTTTGGATATCATCTATCAAGTGATGAAAATGAGATAGCTCAGATTCGGTGTTGAGGTTTTCAAGCTTTGTGATTTGTTGCTGGACACTGACAAGTGTGTCTACAATTCCAGGCAATCTGGATTCTAGTACATTTGCCAAATCACTTTGCACTGCTGCTATTGTACCTTCAAGATGGGTTATGGAACTTTGAATTTTTCCAAAATCTTCATATGTTTCAAGTTGCAGCTTAATATTTGCTACACTCCGAGTTATTGCATTCAAAGCATCAGAAGATGGCAAGTTGTTCATAAAATTTTCAAGTGTCTCAATTTTTTCTTTAACCTCGGCTATGGCATTGTTCAGAGGATCCAGATTAGGTATCTGGAGTGACTGAATCTGTTCTTTTAGAGTGGAAATCACTAGATCAAAATCTTTTTGTGATTTTATGCTTTTGACAATTGTTTGGAGTTGTGTCTGGACATTATTAATATGTTCCTCCAATTGTTGTTTCAATTGCTCGGAGTTGGTAGCCTGGGTCTTAAATTTGGCTTGAAGAGCTGCTACAGCTTCTTCTAAACTTTGAAAATTATCTAATGTTGCCAAATCAGTATATTTCTGAAGCAGCACTTTGAGTTCGGAATCAATTTTAAGAAGAGGGTCCATGCATTGTGATTGTAAATTTGTAATTTCTAGTTGAAGACTGGCATTCAGTGTGGTTTGTAAAGCTTGTAAATCACTTCTCAATTTCTTGACTCTGACATCAAGCATCAGAATCTCATCACTGTGATCTTCATGTCTTGTATGGCCAAATATATCATTAGGCATTTTTGTTTTAGTGGTTATTTATTATTGAATATCTAATTCTTAATTCTATAAAAAAGGGTATAAGCTTGTCATAAGATCCAGGGACCTCAATATATAAGCAGTCACCAGCAGAAACAGTATATACAGTGCCAGAAATCATGTTTGAGTGCTTAATTCTATAAATATTTCTCCCTACTGAAATCTTGACATTACCCTCAGGGGTTGTAATAAATTGCAATTGACCACCTACAGGTAATTGGTAATGATTTAAATTATTGTTAAATATGTACAATTTTTTGCCTGTTTCATCATCAACATCTGTAAGTATGCTGTTCAGATGAATAATTAACAAGCCACTCAGTTTAGACAGCATATCAGAAGAGGGTTGTGGTGTTGGCAGGTCCATAATAGCCTGTTTTTTGAACCCAAATAAGTTCATAGGCATGTTTATTTATTTCAAATCATGCTCTGTAATTGGGCATTGTTTGCCACTTTTCAAATCACAATGACCCCATGGTAGAGTATGTATGCCACATGATAAAATACATCTCTTATCATCATGTGGGTCCAGGGCCACTTTTCTTACAATATTTGAAGTCAACAAGTGATCCACACTCTGAATTCTGGATTCTGATGTTTTGATTGAATTCTGGGATTTGAGGCAATTTTCATAATCTTCAAATTGAAGATCTTTTTCAACAGTTACTTTGCCAATGCCCTTGGCTTTTTTGGCAACAGCACCACTACATGTTTCAAAAGTGTACATCTTGGCACTTAACCCAGCAAATTTCACAATAACATCACCAAGTGTCTCATCTTTTAACTTGCCAGGCACCTTTTTGTTGTGGGGTTGAATCCTTGTATGTTCACTGGTATCAAAGTATTGAAACAATTCAGGCTGTGACATATCTTGATAAACATCTTCTGTTTGAATATCAAGAATAAAACTATCCGTGTCCATGTACAATAATTTTACACGATCACCATAAAAAGGTTTCAGCACGTCATAATACAATATTAATATATGTAATTTGGCCAATTCCAATATTACAGCCCCTACATAAATAGGTTTATCAAACTTGATCTTTGTTTTCTTCATGTTGAAAAGTGCCATGTGCTCATCATAAATTCTTCTGTAATTGAAATTAGGTTTTGCAACCAATTTTTTGCTCAGGCTGGGGTCAGTAATTAATTTAACATCGGTATGTTTTCTGACATTTTCAATAGTTTTGCCATACACTGAATTCACCATCAATTTAAACAAGCCCTTATCAAATTGGCTCTTTGCAGATGTTCGAAGCTCCGTATTTGTATCAATGTATGGTTTCAACCATTCTGAGTGCCTGAACCTCAAAACTTTTCTAATTTTGGTCACTTGGACACCATGTTTCATCAGGAACTGGAGGTTTTTGTAATATAAGACACAACCCTGTTTCGGCTCCAGAGTCATCATGAGCTTCTTCTGTTTAGAGCCAGGTGAGCACTTAACCTCGGGAATTGGGGGCAGATCAGAAAATTTTTTGTGCAAATCATCAGAAATTGTCAGATCAACCTCTAAGAAGAGGCCATAGTCACTGTCATCAAAATCCTTAAGATCTTCAATATTGACATCTTCGACCCACTCAAGCCCTGCATATGGCAGTTTTTTCATCATAGCATGACCATAGAGGCTGTTTGCATCTAAATACGTTATATAATTTGATGGCCGTGCTGGATCATAATCAGGCATATATTTGTTATTTGCTCTGGCATATCTCTGGGAACATTGCACCATCCCTCCTCTTATACCTTTCTCCATAAACAGATACTTATCTTGATCGTGGATCAGATCCAATGGCTTTTTGGTGTTGAAAAACATTGCGGCCCATGCTAGACCTGGGGCACTGTAAAAATACACTGGGTCCAGTTTATAATTTTGCATAGAAGATTTTCTGAATGCCTGAAATATATCAGCTGAGAGGGTCACATCAAGTTTTAAATATGCCATGTGATAATCACCAAATGTCTTGCATTTTAAATTGTTCCACATCAAGTGGGCATGGTGATAATCTTCATCACTGATTCCAGATCCTCTGATTCTGCTGTAAAACGCTTCTTGTGGTGGCAGGGAACACTCATCAAATTTAGAAAAATCTGTAACATAGTCATATGGATATACACCCTTCCGCCTAATTAACTTCAGGTCCTGATTTGGAAACAATGCACGTGTGATTTTGAATTGATCATCAGATAATTGAGTGGCCAGTGTGGCCAGGCTAGCCGATAAAATTCTGTAAGAATCAAGAAATCTTATGTGAATAGGAACACCATCAACTTTAATTATCTTGCTAATAGATATATATTTCTCATCATTTTCAGCTAAAATATTTAAATTCTGCTTGTCAAACCCATCGTATCTGATCAGATGATGGAAATCATAATTGGATGCTCCATGGCAAAATATGGGGACAAATCTTGGTCTCTTGATCTTAATATTACAGCTATTACACAGGGCCATTAAGAATTTACCATCTGTATGAGAATGGTGATGTACCTTGATATTTGTATCTGAAAATTCAGAATCACATACCGGGCATTTTTCTGCATTGTTGAAATCCTCAATCTGTTTCTCTGTTAAAGGCAACATAGGTTTTGATTTTAATAAGATGTTAGATGCTATGTCACGGCACTCATTTTCTATTTTATCTGCAAATATTTTGATGGCATTTGGTCCCATGTATAAGTGTGGTTCACTAGCTACACCATCCCGTATAACTATATAACAAAAGCTGGAAGGTTCATGTAGCTGGTATGGTGTAATTGAAGATTCTTCAGGATCTGGATTGCAGAATGCAAGAGGTTTGAGGTTCGATTCAAAATCACAGACAATATATGCTGGGTGTTCCAACAAGGCTTCAAACTTTTTGAATTTGCAATTTTCACTTGGATTGGGCATCACCATATGAACAGGTTTATGGTTGCCACAGTATTTCAGATGCTCAATTAACTTGTTTTTAGCAATTTCTACATTCCTTTCACGAACCCCATTTATTATTTTTTTACCATCAAATACAGTCAAACATCTTCTGCACAACTTGAATATTGTATTGGATTTGTCTAGTTGTGTTCTCACTAAAGCTTGAAGATTATGTATCAGAGTGTAATGATATGTGCCATCCCCTTCAATTAAGAGCAAATCAATCGGAACAGCAGATTCATCATCAAGTGTACTGATTCTGAGAGGATCTATCAAGCAATTGCCAGTGGAACAAGTAAATACATTAATAGATAATTGTTTGCCATTGATATGCTTGGCCCTTTTTTCAAATTTATCAATATTCTGAACAGACATTGGATATTCCAAACCCTCCATTGCATCGTCAAAATCGTGCTCATGTTGTTTGTAATAATTTATTCTCTGAGGATTTCTTGAAACTGGATACAAAGCAGCTAAAATACACCACAGAAAACATTTCTGGTCGGTATTTTTTATATTAACCACGGCTTGTTTGTTTTTAATATTGGCAGGTAATGGCAGATATGTAGAACCTTGTAATGGGCTGAATTCAGAAATATTAACATATAACTTGTGCGGAGAGCCGCATAGGCTCCATCCTGACTCTTTTGCCGCAAATTCAGAGTGTTTAGTATTCAGTTGATTTATCAAGCTGCTTATTATTGTATCTGAATTTGCATTTGAGTATACAGGTACAGTTTCTGTTATGTGGGGCTGTGTAAATTTTGTGCCATTTGCTTTCTTATATTGTGTAAACAATTTGAGGGACAGCTTATAAGAGCCATTTTGTGCATTAAGAATTGCCTGCAGATCAGAATTTTTACTGTTCAAAAAATTCTTAATGCCACATCTTGGCTCTGATACAAACCGGTGATCTCTTAATTGGCCATTAAAACTGCTACGGATAGGTTCATAGCGTGGCTGCTTTGCTGCTCGGGCATTAAGAGGTGCTTCGTGCTTTCTTTTCAGACCAGATGTAGATGGTTGTGTTGATGATTGTGCAGAGCAAGTATCTTTATGTGTATATGTGAAGTATTGCATGCTGTATTTTCTATTGCATTTGGGGCAAATTTTTGTGGGAGTTCTGTATTTGTCCGGGTTACAAATTTTTTGGTGCTTGGCCCAATTGGGGCTGGATATATTTTTATTGCATTGATTACAATGTTTTTGATTCGGCATTTTTGTTGTTGTTTATTATATACAATTTCTTGGGATTCAATTCAAAATTCTATGCTGGATAAAAATATCAGTTGGGTTCAACACTGTGCTGTGTGTGTGTGCGTATGTGTGTATGTGTGTATACACTTAATATTTTTGGCTTTGGTATTTATATACAATTTCTTGGGATTCAATTCAAAATTCTATGCTGGATAAAAATATCAGTTGGATTCAACACTGTGCTGTGTGTGTGTGCGTATGTGTGTATGTGTGTATACACTTAATATTTTTGGCTTTGGTATTTATATACAATTTCTTGGGATTCAATTCAAAATTCTATGCTGGATAAAAATATCAGTTGGATTCAACACTGTGCTGTGTGTGTGTGCGTATGTGTGTATGTGTGTATACACTTAATATTTTTGGCTTTGGTATTTATATACAATTTCTTGGGATTCAATTCAAAATTCTATGCTGGATAAAAATATCAGTTGGATTCAACACTGTGCTGTGTGTGTGTGCGTATGTGTGTATGTGTGTATACACTTAATATTTTTGGCTTTGGTATTTATATACAATTTCTTGGGATTCAATTCAAAATTCTATGCTGGATAAAAATATCAGTTGGGTTCAACACTGTGCTGTGTGTGTGTGCGTATGTGTGTATACACTTAATATTTTTGGCTTTGGTATTTATATACAATTTCTTGGGATTCAATTCAAAATTCTATGCTGGATAAAAATATCAGTTGGGTTCAACACTGTGCTGTGTGTGTGTGCGTATGTGTGTATGTGTGTATACACTTAATATTTTTGGCTTTGGTATTTATATACAATTTCTTGGGATTCAAATCAAAATTCTATGCTGGATAAAAATATCAGTTGGATTCAACACTGTGCTGTGTGTGTGTGCGTATGTGTGTATGTGTGTATACACTTAATATTTTTGGCTTTGGTATTTATATACAATTTCTTGGGATTCAAATCAAAATTCTATGCTGGATAAAAATATCAGTTGGATTCAACACTGTGCTGTGTGTGTGTGCGTATGTGTGTATGTGTGTATACACTTAATATTTTTGGCTTTGGTATTTATATACAATTTCTTGGGATTCAAATCAAAATTCTATGCTGGATAAAAAAAGCAGAAATAGGCCACAACTTGGCCACAAATAGACCGGAAGTAGTCAAACCGGAAGTGGACCGGAAGTAAACCGGAAGTGGACCGGAAGTAAACCGGAAGTAAACCGGAAGTGGACCGGAAGTAGACCGGAAGTAGACCGGAAGTGGACCGGAAGTAAATATGTGTGGGTGGGTGTGGGTGGGTGTAGGTGTGTATGGGTGTGGGTGGCCTAGTTTTAGGTATGGGCACAAGAGGGCCATATTTTTGACAAGTTTATGGACAACAATCTCACAGAAGTGCCTTTTTTAAGTGTAGCCAAATCAATCTGAGGGGGTTCATACTTTCCGAGAAATTCCCGAGGGCTTTTTTACAAAAATCTTGGATTAGGCAGGGTTCCACACTTGAGCAAAAAGCTCATATGCTCATGTTGAGCTTGTTTTAAGTGTAGCCAAATCTGCTTGAGGGGGGTTCATACTTTCTACACCTATAAGTGGTGCTGGTTATATGGCCTTTCCCACTACTATCATGCCGCAACTGTGTGAAACGAAGCTCTTTATTGGAACGCTACCAAGCGAAACGCAATATGTTACAAGCGACAAGAGATACGTATCGCTTGGAATTGAACCCTCAGTAATCAATTCGACCTTTCGCATTGATGCGACAGGGCAATCTGCACATGTCGCTTGCGGGTCGATGCATTAGGTTTTTCAAGCATGAGCGGTGAATTTCTTGCTTTAGATTGAAGTCGCCAGTGTTCGTGGGTGTCCGGAAGGGGGGCAAGGGGGGCCGTGCCCCCCTGGAAAATGAAAGCCAAACAAATAATATATTTCACACATATAATTTCATTTCAGCCGCAATAATAAGTGTTTATTAATGCACGAACATGATAAATTCAAATGTAAGCAATGTTTTTTGAGGGAACATTGGGGAAAATGTGGCTTATTTGCCCCCCTGGAAAAAATACCTTCCTTGCCCTTCCCTGAAAAAAAAACCTGCTGACGTCCATGCCAGTGTTGCCTGTCGGTTGTCGCCTGCCACTTGTCGCTTCGATCTGAAGTCTCCTTGAAGGAGTCAGGGGAAGAATTCTGACGGAGGCGACAAGCGACAGTGTGCTTCCACATCGACAAGAGACACGGGTCCCTTTTGACTAAAACATTCACCGCCCGTACACGACAACAAGTGGAGGCGTCACGATGCACAACATTGATAAAATAGCAAGTTTGAGTGACACAACCAAGCGACATGCAATATTTGCAGCTTACCGTGCTGTATCAGTTCGAAACGTAGCATTGATTACCGAGGCTTGTCGCTTGTCGCGTTACGCTTCGGTCTGGAATCTGCTTAAACGGCAGGCGACTGGCGACATGGAAATTTTATACCAAAGCAACAAGCGACATTAGAAAATTCAATATAAGGCAAAACATTCACCGCGCATGCGAGAACAAAAGTACGAAGCGACATGATGCACAGTGTTAACAAAACTGGCAAATCAGAGCGACACGCAAGCTACAAGCGACACCTGCATCTTGTCGTGTCGCTTCTGTTCGAAAGGTTCAATTCATTACTGCTGGTTCGCTTCCAAGGGTTGTCACTTTCGTGTGAAATCTCCCTTACAAAGCAAAAAAAACTGCAAACGACAGACGACAAGTGACAGGTTACAAGCGACACGGAGAATTCACACAGAAGCTAAAAGCCGCAAGCGACACTAGCACAGTTAGTTTAAATTCAAACATTCATCGCGCATGACCTAACAAGAGCACGGTATTGAGAAAATTGCCTAATCAGAGTGACACATGCAACTTGTCCTATCGCTTTCTGAATGCTGGTTTGCAAGTTAAGCGTGTCACGTGCCGCTCGCCTCTGAAAGCTACACCAAGCCATTGTTTTATTCAATTCTCCTCAGGGAAGGAAGAGAATGCTTATACAAATACAGTCTCCGCAGATCATTTGCGAAGCCACTCATTATATTTGAAACTCTATGTTCTGTGCACACTCAGCGTGCACTATAATCTACCGAAGCGGCCCTAACAAATTATTTACTTTCTTCATCGTTGTGAAGGGTCACTCGCAATAGAATTGTTACGATTTTGTCTCTCTGCGTGAGAACAGAATTTGGAGACTATAGTCGACAAAAAAATTACTTCTGTTGGAGTTATTAAGTTTGTGGAGGAGGGTGGTGCTTCAGATGGCTGTTCCATGTAGACTGTACATTTGAACAAAACGAGCAAAGGGAAAAGTCACTTATTTCATTTCTTTGTAAAATGAATTAAGTGTTAATTTACCAGAAGTCCAGTACAGTAAAACTATCCAAGTATATAATGCTGTGAGTCTTAATTGACATTTTAATTAAATCTTTCTTCACAAACTGATTCAAAATTGAATAGGGCAGTCGTTCCCAAAGTGTGCTCCGCGGCGCCCCGGGGTGCGATATTTTCACTGAAATGCCACTTACTTGTTAGTCTACAGATGGTTTTAGATATGATTGTTTCAAACATTTGCTCATTTAGTCCTTTTTACATAAACAATGTTTCTGAATTTGAAATATGTGCTTATTTTTTAACTTAAGGCAAGCAACCTAACAACACTAACTTAGCGTTGCAAGTTTTAGATAGGCCTATGCCTATTCTGACTTGGGCGCCGCGGAAAAATTTTAAAACTACAAAGTTTGGGATCCCCTGAGATAGGGCATAATTGTAATACTCGTAATGAATGATTGACGTATAAACTTGATGTGAAGCGTACAGAAATGTTTGTTTCGCGAATGGAGCGAACAATAAAACGTTTTATAAATCTCATTCCTTGCAACCACCCATTCACAGTAACTGCTCATCACCTGACCTCTACTTCCACGTCACCCATGAAGTCTGCTGGTGTTTCTTTGCGTCCTAGCACAAGCATTTCGTTTTCGCGCCTTTTTTACCGGACGCCCGGTTCTTTCTTACTTCGGTAGTTCTTCTCGCAGTCAAGTAGGAGGGGTACGAGTTCCACCTAAGGCCTCCCCGATGGCCATGTCGACCTCCGT
Organism: Lepisma saccharinum; assembly: GCF_977018435.1. Taxonomy (NCBI): domain Eukaryota; kingdom Metazoa; phylum Arthropoda; class Insecta; order Zygentoma; family Lepismatidae; genus Lepisma; species Lepisma saccharinum. The sequence goes on from NW_028143193.1 coordinate 44,454, forward strand.
GGCGGACTGGTTAGCACGGCGCGCTACGACGCCACGGGTTCCGGGTTCGAGTCCCGGGTAAGCCACGGGTATTTGTGTTTGTCCAAATGAGAAAAACTGAAAATTGAGAATAACCGAGAAATGAAAATCTTGAGAATATACTGAAAAACGGGGGATACTTCCGGTTAGGGGTATTCCAAAAAAAAATGGCGTAGTGGTTGCTTCGTCGCCTTGTAATCAAGGGGTCCCGGGTTCGATACTCGATGGAGACATTTCGTGGTTTGGATTCCACTATAAACTATAGGTCCAGTCCCGATTAGCCTTACTGTGCATAAAGCGGACACCAACTCAAACAAACGAGTTCCACTTGCACCAAAAGCAAGCATACAGTCAAGAAGTTTAAATATCGTATGTCTTCATGTCGTTACCCAGTCTCAAACGCAGGATAAAAAACCACGTGGATTTCCCCTATATCACGTGTCCCTTGCAATTCTTGATATTGCATGATATACGAAACACTTCGTGGTGATGTTGTTAGCACAGCTCGCTACGGCGCCAGGTGTCTCGGGTTTAAATCCTGGTCTAGACATTGGTGTCATTTGTTATTTCATCATATCATCCTCATCTTCGCGATTAGCCAAAGGTGGCAGAAAAGCGAATTAAAATAAACAAAATCAATCAAATCAATTATGGAGATATTTTAGAATGAGTAATTTTGATTTTCAGTCTGCCCATTATTTGCTTTGGTCAGTTTATAAATACTGTGAATCCTGCCACGCGCCCCTGCTAGTTATGTCAGAGCAAGCGTTTGGTGTGTTGGGTTGCATACGTACAGGATAGACTTTAAGCGCTTATAGCACAGAAACTAAGCGCTTTCGAGGTAAACTTTATAGGGAAAAGTTACTTGTTACCAGCTCCCAAGCGTTGTTGAAAGAGTTTTGCCACACCCTGTATAGTAGCTGAGAAATGCTGATTACAATGACAGAAATATATTAAAGTTGCAACAAAGTTATCATTGAGAAGTTACAACATCTTGTAACTTGGATATCTAGAAAAGTATTACAAGAAAGTTTGAACATTGTATTTTTGACTTCATTAAAACGTGATGAAAAATGTAGGAACATTTTTATTAGATTCTCGTTTTTACAGTCAAAAATACAATTAACACCTTCTATTTAAAATATTCTGGCACAATATGTACTGGGGCTCACCGATGGCGCAGTGGTAGCGTCGTCGCCTTGTAATCAAGGGGTCCAGGATTCGATACCCGGTGGAGGCACAAGTGGCTCGGATCCCACTTTAAACTGTATGTCCAGTCCCGATTAGCCTTACTGTGCATAAAGTGGACTTAACCAACCACAATATGTACCATTTTGCGAATATGGGAGTTGCTGAAAGGTGAAATATTCATTCGAGAATTAGACTGCAACAATCACTAGCAGAGTTGTCTGTTTCCATCCGAATCGTGCTCGCGCCAAAAGCAAGTTATGAGCGACCCAGCTGTCCGCTGGCGCCAAAGTGTTTGGAATCGTCTCAAGGAGACCTTCAGTGAGCACACAGTCAACGAATTCGGTTTCTAATGAACTGACACTTATATACTTATACATATATATATATATATACAAGACAAGACCAGGAACGTGACAGGGGATAGAGAGTTGGGACAAGATATACTTTGTTAAATTTGGACCAAATTGTCTGGTTTTTACCATGTATTTAGTAACAATTGATTTGCTCGCTCCGCACTCTAAACATTTGTTTCTATGACCCAAAACTCAAGGTTATGCTTATTACTTTAACATTGGCACTCAGTTTTCCTAGAAATATATTTACTAAACATTTCTTGCTCACTCCGACACGCACTGCAAACTGTTCTTAATAGTCACAGCCATCTCATTCTTATTTAGAAAGAACAGGAGACTTAAATGGATTTTGTCAGTTTCAAGAAAATCCTGCTCACTTGCTTACTCCTCTCCCAATGTCCCATTTAGAATTTTGTTTTGCTTTGCTCGAAATACATATTGCTTTATGACGCTCATGCACACTTCTCCTTCTTTTAAAAAATATTTCTTACGTATTAATAAAAATATCCTAAGATGAGATACAAATGACGTCAAATTCTATTCTCGACCCGACCATATGAAACTATCCAATTATGATTCATGTTTCATTACTGTGTAAATATTAAAACAAAAAGTAAAGTAATTTTAACGTCAAAAAACGAAATTGTTACGTAATACTAATACTACTAATAATGACGCACTTAACTGAGAAATGTTTATTTTCTATAGTATATGCATATATATTAACAGTCTTCTCGTTTAATATCTAAGAATCTAAAAGTTAAAATATACAAAACAGTAATTTTGCCTGTAGTATTATATGGGTGTGAAACTTGGTCCCTTACATTGAAAGAGGAACATAAATTGAGAGTATTTGAAAATAGGATCCTTAGGAAAATATTTGGACCTAAAAGGGATGAGGAGACAGGTGAGTGGAGAAGGTTACATAATTTAGAACTACATAATTTGTATTCATGTCCAGACATTATTACAATAATTAAATCTAGAAGACTTAGGTGGGCAGGCCATGTGGCACGAATGGGAGAGGAAAGAGGAGTTTTCAGGATTCTTGTTGGGAAACCTGATGGTAAGAGACCAGTAGGAAGGCCAAGACGAAGATGGAGGGACAACGTCGAGATGGACCTAAGGGAAATCGGTAGGGATGGAAAAGTGTATATAGATCTTGCTCAAGATAGGGACAGATGGAAGGCCTGTGTTGCTGCAGCCATGAACCTTCGGGTTTAAGAAGGCTAGAGAGTTAGTTAGGTTACATCTTCCCTTCTTCTCAGTTCTTGCGTGCTAACGGGAACTCAAATTTCAAACAAATTCTAATAAGTATGAACAAGATAAAGCTTGTGTGGAATCAAGTAACAATTGATTAGGAAAGGCAGAACTGGTCTTCGATTGGCACCGGGTGTAGATGCTATTAAAAAATTGTTAATTTGACTTCACGTAATGGAGGTTTTCAGTTTTTCAATGTAACGCAGCTGCTCTGCATAGCCATGGAGAGGTACACTCTATAGTCCAACAGCCTTTTGAAGACCAGAGCCTATCAAATGGGTTCTTTGTTGAGCGCATTGAGTCCCATCGACGCTGTTATCAGACTTCCTCAATAGGAGCCAGATCGTCCATTTCAAAAATTGAAGGGAAAATGCTCCCCTGTGCAACGCACCATGAAGGCGTATAGGGAGTGTGGGGTTAGGGCCTCACGCTATCTTGATCACGGCCGAAAGGGGGGAGGTGGTGATGTGATCAGCACCACGCCCCTTGCCGCTTTTAACCCTCACAGTTTCCTCCAGGTACCCACTTTATACGACGCTGGGTGGACGCGTCATCACCCAAATTTTGGAGCTCTCATCTAAGTTCGAACCCGGGACGCAAGATAATACGCGGGAGACCTTTTCATGGTAAGAGTATGATAATTACAATGGAATGAGAACCCAGGAGCTAGATATTCTGGCGCCCTAGTAGGAGGGTGACCATAATACTTTGACCCCAAAACGCGACATCCCAAGGAGATCAGTTTACCTCCTCCCCTCCTGAAAAATCAGTTAGGCCAAATTATAAAATTATTGTTAAAATTAAAGTATCATTATTATTATTTTATTCTATGAAATATGATCTCTCGTTGTCAAAAGGTATTATTTATTATAATCTCGGTGTGACTCACACAGTATTTCTGGTTCCTTCTGATCAACCTTTGATGTTAGCCCTACGCTGAAGTTGAGGAGTGCCAGAAGTATGTATCAGAACAATCAATCTTCTCGAGAGCGGCTTTATTTTTTACCAACCGTTTGTAAATCTTCTCGAAAACCTTACACCCCACACATCTGTTGCGAGATTTGCCATTTGAGTTTGTGGTTTGTGTCTTGTCCCATGTCCATATTGAAACTGCATGTACGCTTCTTGGGCATGCTTATGCACTGCTCTACAAATAACGGAACACACGCAAAACAATAGGTACAACTTTTTTTTGGCATGAAATGTCTCAACTTTATACTCGGTTTTCAAGCTAACATCTAAACATTTATAAAACGGGACAAAGAGTGTTTTTAAATAATATCGAAGGGACGACCGGGACACGCCTCTCAAACGGGACTGTCCTCTCAAAACGGGACGAACGGTCACCCTATATAAATAACAACATAACTAAGGACCTAGTGAGTGAACTGTTATAAGGCACTCCAATATCAACGTTTCCACTTCCATGTAATACACCTGAGAAACTACGTTCTTGAAGGACATTGATGCTAAGTCCATAGTCAGTACATATTCTGCGAGGTTGTCAGTTATTCTGCGATTTGTCCATTACCTACCGATGCTCCTCCACAGCCAGTTCTTACTGTTGCTTTTAGACGCGCCTGAGGTGACGTCTTCCGCGAAAAATCAAATAGAACTATAGTACGTAGCTATTATTTTCTTCTTCTGTAACTGAATCATCACGTTATCGTATTTACGGTTAGAACAGAAGGAGGAGGGGGTGTTCCTTGGTTCGCTAAATCACTCGCTCACCACTTGTAACTTGATATGATCGAACAGTGACGTGATGAAGAACGGTGGCCGATATTCTACCCTATAACACACCGACTGTGCTGCAGCGTTTCTATACGGAAAGATAACTCGGCCTTTCATGTACAATTTTCTAAAACTTTGAGTGAAGTTACGAGCTAGGCACATTGTAGCTCTGTTTGTATACTCTGTCCCTAGAGTGACTCCAGAGTGCTCGACCAATTAACGCGTGAGACGGAACAGGGGAAATGGGAGAAAAAGCGATTTTCAATCCGTCTTTGAAATCTTCAGTGATACTTATTCAAAAGGTAAAAGGTAAAAGGTAAATATAACCTATGTGCAATGAATCATGGCATGAAGGTATAGGGGTTAGAGCTGGCGCTCTCCCATGGTGGAAAGACCGCAAGGTGAATGCAACGCGGTTCTGAAAACTCGCCCTTCTGGCGTATGACGTCATCTGAGATACACAGGTGGGTCTGTTCCCGTGTATGAAGGAAAGAAGTAAAGTTTGTTTAACAAAACAACAGTATTTCATGAACTTTAGAATATTTTGAGGGAATATTTAAGAAAGTGTACATCTTCTGAAGTAAAAAATAAACAAATTAAAATATTTTTTGTATAGCATGATTTCTATCAGTTAGTCGTTAAACTTCCTCCTTGCAGTGAAAAGTATTAGGCTATCTGATTTCCATCAACCTAGCGTGCAGCATTCTTCTGGGCTTTTTATTGGGTCACATGTAGATATCTCGGTGGTCGAACGTGTTGAGTGGTATACTGGTAACCTACATAGGGAGGGATCCGGGTTCGATTCCCTGTGCGTGGTGTAAGGTGTGATTTTCGTGAAGGGTAGAGATTCCACGTGCCAATGGCCTCGGCCGCATTCTGCAGAATTACGAGGCTATGGAGTCCAGACACACAGGCAGCATAATCCTCTGCTTTGTGTTGACATGTTTGCCCTGCGGACCACAGCAGTTCTAGTATTTGTCTCGACTGTAATCACTGGCGTATTCAGAAGAGGGGGAGGCTTGAAGGGACTAGAACCACTCCGAAAGTTTGAGAAAAATCAACATTTTCAAATAAAGCAGTGAGAACTCGGTTGGAAACCAAAGTGAGTGCTAAATTCAATGGCCAATGTGCTGACGTGTCCATAATTTAAATAAATCAATCAAGTATGTTCAAGTTCTGGCCTGGGCATGAGTGTACCTTTGTAACTGTAACTCATAATTCACCTTTGTCGTCGCCAATAGTGGCTGCAAACAGATATAAATTAAATAATATAAACACAAACACGCTGTTGCAATTCTGACAACCTCTCTTACATTGAAGCAATTTTTTATTCTTTTTCTCAAGGCCAGTGCTTCTCAACACCGCTGTTATGTTCTACCTGGTTAGTAGAGGTAGAATGAGGATGAAATACCGGAAGTTTCATTTTTAGTGTTTAGTAGAAAGTTACAAAATTCAGAGCTAAATTATAATATTTAGAACTAATTTGTAACATTTAAAACTAAATCAACTCTTTTAGTTTATCAATAATTTGCGTATTATAAATATATGAATATTAATTTATGAATAATGAATAAAATAGGCAAATAAAAAGGTTGATTTAGTTCTAAATATTATAATTTAGTTCTAAATATTGTAACTTAGTTCTAAACACTAAGAAAAAATCTGTCGGTACCTCACTCTACGTCTACTCTGGTTTTCTGGGGTAACACATACAAACACATACATAAGGAGGGAGGAAAACCCGTTTATGCCTTATTTACTAAAGTTGCCTCTACGTTCAATAGGCTCTAGGTTTAGCCCCCCACCTCAAATGAAACAACAAGCATGCTGCTGTACCACTTTTTTCAAATTCGTAAGGCAAAAATATTAGGAATTATCACTGCTTTCTGTAGCTTCAAATTATTTGGGGGTGGAATCAAATTATTAAATTGGAATACACTAGAGAGGTTGAAAGTGAAAAATAATTTTGCATGTGAAACAGTGTGAGTTGCGTAAGAAATTGCAAGATATATATAGCCTAGTCATTAATAATGTAAAACATTTTAAAGGTTGATTTATAAAATTAGCAGGTAGATCTGCACATAAACATTTTTAATATATCAAATAAGCAATATTTGATCAAAATAAGAGTTATGGGACTGGAAACGGAATGAAGAGACAATCATTGAATTCAATATTTTGGAAAATTTTACCTTCTGTCTTTTAAACGTTCTATGAAATTTTCCTTCGTAGTAGCAATTTTCTTCTGAGTGCAGGCTATAATGAGCAAGATACTTTGAATGAACTAACAATAACAGCCAAAAAGTTTAAAATACATTCTCCTCAGTCGATTTGATTATTGAGACAACTATTATTTTCCGAGGTAAAATTAGTTTAAGTTTTCCATGAACTTTAAATTTTCAATCGAATTTTTCCAGTTTCTGAAATCTCTAACGCCATATTTGAGGCTGGTTTAGGACTCCTATTTACATACTCCCACACAGCGTGAGAGAGGGAGCTGATATGCACTGCATGGTGCCTTCAGGTCGGCAGTTACGGCGAGATTTTCAGCATATCAAGCAACAACTGTCACCATTGAATCTAGACTTGCAACTAATTATTTTGCTTACACTTTTTCATTTGTTCCCTTGTTTAATGAAATCAATAAATACTGTTCAATATTTACTTATGCATAGCAAGAGAAAGTTCATGTCATCTTACACAATGTTATGATTCTTAATTTAGAGCCAGTATATTTTCCTAAGTTTCTTTCCGTAAAGTGAAACGGAAGTTTTCAGTACAGAAAGAAATATATTGTGCGTCGTTGCCTTCTAAATTAAGGGTCCCAGGTTCGACGGGTTCGATACCAGGTGGAGGCACATAGTTGTTGGGATACCACTTTAAACTGTAGGTCGAGTCTCGATTGGCTTTACTGTGCATAAAACAGACTTTAAAACACCAAATTAATCAATATACTGTAAAATCAATAAACGTAAATCATATCCTTAGTTCTTAAATTCTTATTTATATTTTATTGCTCGAACAAATTAACATTGTTGAAACAATTACATTACATTTGAATGGCTTATTGCAGAAAGGGACCTGAGTCACATTTTTGAGGTATCGTAGTTAATGGTATTTTTGATTTTCCTAGTTACAGACACATCTTTTCGTGCAGAAAGGACGTCAGTCACACGAGACTATAGCCAAGAAAATGCACAGTGAAAAGTGTACTTTTATGCAGAAAGGTACCTGAGTCACTGACTCGGGTCCTTTTCTGCAATAAACTTAGCCGTATTTATACGTTGTACGAACTGTGTACGCTAATCTGTAATGCAGCTCGGGGCGGTAAAAATACTGTCAAACTTATTGGCACCAGTAACATTATTGGTCTCCCAAAGTGGTGACCTCATGTCTACAAAAAAATGTGCCATCTGTGAAAACTACCATGTGTTCCTACAAGAATAGGCAGTATTTTCAGATTTCCAAATATCATTACTTTGAATACTGTGTTGAACATAAGGATACTGTCAAGGTTTCCGAATTCATTAAAGCTTTCACGTCTTACACCTTCTATCTGTCCAAAGGTGCAAGAATTGTAATTCCTACGCCACGTACGTTCCCAGTTGCACTTATGACGATCAAGCTTACTAAATTGAAGAACATACGAACTGCCTTGTCGTATGTACAGACGATGTCAAAGGATTTTATGAAGATATTCTTCAGTAGCCCACTACACACGGCAATGAAACAGACTCAGATGTAGAATAACACACGCATGTATGAGCTCGTACATTATTGTACTTCAAACACCGACAATAAAGTCCAGAAAGTTCAATGCACTGTAATTTTTTTCCGAATCTATAATTTTCTGTTGCATATATAACATAACTTAACCTAACCTAGCTTCTGTGTCAACGACAAACGGGCGTTTGTAGGATATTTATCGTCTTATTTCTCAAACTTTCCACTTTTATTGCAGAAAGGTACCGGAGTCACAACTTTTTCATCTCCACTGTGTCTAGCAGCATACTGCAGGGGGTGCATTGAGGGTTGCAAAATTAACTATTCATTATGTTGAATATTTGAGCCAACAACGGCACATTTCTTTCTTAAACTATCAATATTATACGATTTTTCTTGTTTTTCTCAGAATTGTGCAAAAGTGACTCAGGTCCCTTTCTGCAATAAGCCATTCATTTACATGTAAATGTAACGTAAGCGTCCATTTCGAGTGTTATTGTCGATTTGTAGTACCTGAAAACTTTCAAAAGATGAACAGAATAGTGTGTTAACTAACTGCTACGATCCTAGCTGTAGTTCAATACCAATTCAGGATAGCAAAACTGTTGGAAAACAAACTTTGTATCGAAAGTTTCTAGGATTTATCCATGCTCTTAAGCCGCGTTTACACCGGGGTTGCTCACACATGTTACCAGCAATATTTAATATTTCGAAAAACGCTTGTGAATTTCTTATCAACATCTCATGTTTTCAACAGATTTCCCGTGTTGGAAACAGAAATGTTGTTATCCACTAGAAGTCGCTACAGATCAAAGGGCACTTCCCCTACAATTAGCTCCTGTCCGCAGTGAAGGTCTCACCCAGAATCTTCGGTCTTCTCTGTTTCGACAAAATGACACATGCTGCCACAGAGAGTACAACGTCCTCCACGGTCGGCATCTTGCAGCCAAAATGTTAACAAAAGTTATTAACAAAAGTAAAGTGAAAATAGTGTTACGGCTACCAACATTGTGACAACATCTGTTGTTAACCTTGTTGGTAACAAAAAGTTCATAACGTTTGCAGGTAACATTCGGTGTAAACGCGGCTTTATCCATCCCGTCCCCCTTTCTCGGTAACGGTTGCCATTTGGCAGACACTCTTTATTCCTCGAACCCCTACACATGTAGGATCTTCTGTGGCTAAAATTTATACACGCACGTTGCATAACTGCACTGTCGTGGTTTTTGAGAAAAGAATTGTTGTAGAAAGAACGTTAAAATTCCCGTGATGAGAGTATTGATCGAGGCAGAAACTGTAGTTGAACCTGAGACGCTTTGTTATACTGTAGTTAGGTCTAGTGGCCGTAGCGGTTAAAAATTTGGGTGATTTGTTAATTACAAGGAAAAAATGTTTTTCGTACTTTTGTAAAGCGCTGAGATCACGCTTTTTTCCTAGCAAATGTCTGTGTTCCTTGTAACTATTCTTTTCTATTCAAACTTACGTAGTTGTGGAGGAAAAAACTGTGCATGATGACTAATTGCGACTTAAATATAGGGAGAAATCCAGAGCTCATCCTCATCTTCGCTATTAGTCAAAAGTGACAGAAAAGAAAAGTGAACTACACCAAAACAATCAATAATGTACAATTACCATCCTTTTCTCCGTTATTTACTTAACGATACGATACGCAGTCTCAAGGTCATGTTTCATGATGCCGGGGAAAAGATATTCAGCTTCTGAAATGTCACTTAAACACGTGGGTAATAGAATTCAGAACTACACGCTCTCCTATCCCTTCCCCTCACACACATATGCAAGCACAGACTAATTTATTTGGGAGTGTTAAGGGGTGTTTCAGTTGCCTATCTGGACAATGTTACCTTAATTGTCATACGTTCATTTCCCCCTTTCACAAAAACCATTTTACCTTATGGTTTATGGGTATGCATAATCACCTTAGCACAGGTTTGCTATTATTGTGACGGTATTTATACTATTTATATGTGCTGCCACTGAAAATCGAGTCCGAGACATCTTGATTACGGTGACTGCTATATCAGTTTTGCAACCCCCCCCCCCCCCGCTGAGGAACTGATTAATGAGACTATATATAAAACCAGTAGCGTAATTTCTCTTGCAGTTTGTAGTACACTAAATATTTACACATAAAGAAATCTAATTAGAATTGAGTAACACAATTGTTATGCAAGAAAAACTGCATGCTATGTCGAATAAATTGAATAAGAAGAATATAGTTGATATTATCTTGTACTTCGCCAAAATGTGTGTCTTGAAGTCTGACCCTGAACTGCATTTATCAGACTAACGAGTCTCTGGTACCTGGGTTGTGTCGTCCATATAGGTTTGTGATTGTCACTTCATCAATCTGATCGTATTACCATTCACCCTCATCTTCGCTATTACCGGCAATGAATATTTGAAAGAAGCGCTGATCCAGAAACTGTCTGTTTTCATTTCTTCAGCTTTGGTTTCAAGTTTGGTCCTGAAAATTGGTTAACTCGGATTTGCGACCAGCCAAAGGGATGGCCTTTTTCCTCTGGCCCATTTCTTTCAAGAACTTTAAAAAATAGTCGGGATGTTTGCTTTGCTTTATATCCAGTGTAAACTCACTTTTCTCGGGGGCCACATATCTTCGCTTACCTACGAACCTTTGAATCCTTTATTAAATCTGTTTACAATTTTAAATCTCCTCTCCTTGCCTTCTTTCGTTTATATTTGAATTAAACTTTCAATTTTACTTCCAGGTAATGACAGGTACTTCCAGTTCTTACTAGTGTTGCGCAATATATCGTCACGATATTTCAGAACATATATCGTGTCAGCGATATATCGTCACGGCATTTGGCGATATACCATTTGCCTCCCCCAAATAAATCAAGATTACATTCTGATCTACCAGCAGCCTCTTACGGTTAACAACATTTTACTGTAGTATGCAATTTTAGACTAAATATTTGGTCAAAATTGCCTGTTTTATCCTCAATTTTGCAAAAAAATATTTCTTGTTTGCTTCGATTGTAATATAAACATTTCTACACGTCACATTATTTTGAAAGAATTTGCGACCTATTCAATTAAAATGTTTCCTATATAGCTATTTCTATTTTGGTTATTTTACGTCACCGATCTATTTCGTGGATGAATCCAGACAATGATGTGGAATGATAAAATGTTGAAGGTAGAATTACGATGTCCATGACTCCATATTATCGAGTCTATTCTTTAGATTTAGCTATACTTTGTATAACAAGTATTAATGCAATCTTTCAAACCAGAATTTTGGTAATTGTTTGAGACCCTCAACATTGGCCCATGTACGCAATTGGATCTCCGACGCTGTTTTTTTCTTGCTTGTGGGCTAGGGGACGTCAAGGAAGGGGAGGGAGTGGGTGACGCCGTTTTTGGCTGATTCCAGGGTTGTTGCTTGAAAGTACGGAAAGGAGGGAGACTATGCCATTCCTGTTTTCTCTGTGTTGGTACTATTTGAGGGCAATTGACCTGAAAGCGAATGATTGTCTCCAGTCGGATTAAACATTAAGGAGACTCGAGTTTGAGCTTCAATCAAAAAATTAACCAGTAGAGCTACGTATTTAAATTTCGTCACGATTGGACCATACGTTTTTTTAATTACAGAATCTTAAAGAGAGCGTAGTTTTAAAAACACCAAAAAAGCCGCATTTTATTTGGTTCTCACGAGGATAAAAAATTGAAGGCATAATTGAAAAAAAAATAGTTATTATAGCTTAACTCACAATTCAATAAGTTAACTGGTTAATTTTTAACTCGAGAGCAAACTCGAGTAGCTATAATTTTTAATTGGACGGTAGTTCGGCGGAATCTTTCTTTATTGTTTAATTTATGACGCAGTGTTTGTGCAAGAGATCGTGATGATTAGATATAATGAGATATCGCTGTTCGGGAACAGCACATGTTAACGGCTTGTAAACCGATCGCTAGTTCTCTGTCCCCTTAGCACATTTTAAGTCTAAGCACCTTTCAACTCATTCAGCAAAGTGTCACGATATTTTAATTTGATACGAATTCGTATATAAATAGCAGATATTAATATACTAATTAGTTTCATAATTTAAATGAATAATAGAAATATGGGCACACATAACACGTACGCAAAATTAAAAAGTATTTAATAAATTGTTTTAAATCGGAGAAACTTGAATTCAATTTATCATCATAATTTTTTTCTTTCTTTCTTTTTCCGATCTCGGAATGTAGTCTTGAGGCTTGGGCCCCCTTCTCTCGCAGTGCGGTGTTTCCGAAGTCACCTATACCACTAACACTGCGTATATTTTTCGGGCGAAGAGACACAGCATAGAATTGTTGCAGTAATCAGGTCATCTTATCATATTATGCCCTATAACTCCACAGTCCACACTCCCGTGATATTCAGTCATGGCGCAATGCACAGGGAACAGCTGTACTTTACTGCATAGACAGGTCCCTAGCTTCCCCCTTCCCTGCATTGAGGGAGCTGCTGCTGAAACCTACTTTGTTCTTTTTTATGTCTTATATTTTGTTCAGTTATAAGCCCACGAAATGAGCCCTGTTCAAAAGGGACGTGGGGGGGGGGGGGTTATGGACTGTTAGGTTAATTTGTGCAGTTATGGGCAGTACGAAGCTTTGTCGTCTGCCAGGCCAGTGTTTTTAGAAGTCATTTGTATTTGATATTTATTATTTATTTTACGTCCCTTTTCTTCCATTTTTGGCAATTCACGACGATGAATCTTGATTATGTTAAATGGATGAAGAGACACTCGCAAAACAGCCTCGTCCAGGCTGACGGGACTCGAACCCGGAGTGTACGATCACCCAACGCACTCAACAGAGTCGAACTTTTATAAATGGGGGAATTCATCTTTTCGCACCATATTTCTCAGGAAATTACTTTACGACTATGCGTCAATCAGTGACTGAAAATATGAATATATGTTAATAATAAATTGAGATAGGATTATTTGTGTGTAAAATATTTGTGTTCTACGTAAGAAAGTGAAGAAAAAAAAGATATACAGTTTGATCGGGTGAGCAGGCTCTTTCGTTGCAGCTGTAAGGGATTAAGGGATTAGCGAGCTACCGATAAGTAGGTCAGTGGTACAAACATGGTTCGAACGTCGATCTCTCCTTCTCTGGACGAAGCAGCCGAAATAGGCTGGAATAAAATACTTGAGTGCTACGGCAATGAACTTTCTTATGAGGGAGCAATAGAATGTAGTTTTTTTTTATGTGGTGCCATAAATCTTGCACGGGAATGAGCGAAGAAGAATTTACGAAATTTGAGTTGCATATAGAAGAAATGTTTTCTTGCAAGATATGCTGCTCACTGTCAGAAAAGGAAAAAAATGTCAAGGAAGGAAAAGTAACAGTGCACAGGGTGTTCAAAAATTAACTGACGAAAATAAAGAGAGCGTTAGCGTCACGACACATTTGTTATTTATGAAGCAGTGTAGAAAAGAGGATATTCAAGATCAGCTTTAATTTAGAGAAGATGATAGGCGAAAGCAGCTTAAATTTAGAGAAGAGGATAGGCAAGAGTAGAATAAAAAAATTGACATGTTGTATCATAATGTGGAGGAAAGTAAACGAACCATGAAAGAAATGAGCGTCCGGCTGGAAGATAAATTGGAAAAGTTAGAAATTAAAGTATATTAATTGAAAGAGTAATGTAGTTTAATGTAGAAAGATAGGTCCAATGTTCCATTTGTAACATTTTGACTATCTACTCCGTCCGCAGTCAACCACCGGTCACAGGTCTTCTTGTACTGCATTTGACATGTTTAACTCAATGTAGTTCGGCGAAAAGAAAAAAAAGAAGCAAGCACTTCTTATCGCTATCTTGCAGGAAGGAGAGGGACAGAGGAGAAACGTTTTTAATCCTCTTAGCTTCTTACAGAAGGCCTGATTTTCCTTCATTTACTTGGGCCTCTCCGATGGGAGCGTGGTCCCGAGTTCGATACCGGATGGAGGCACACAGTATTTCGGGTTTTAACTTTAGGTCCAGTCCCGATTTGCCTTACTGTACATAAAGTGGACTTAAAACACCAAATCAATCAATCCTGCATTTACTTGAAAGGCAAAAACGTATCAGCAGCAAAGGAAGTGAATTATCCGATGTATGATTGATTAGACGTCGAACTCCACCTAAAAGAAGTAGATATAATGATTTTGATTTTGATGTTAGAGCTTGAGCAGATGAGAAATTCACTGGCGCTGTTGCAAAATTGTCAACTGTAAGGGAGCGGCCAGAGCCTGGTTGACGCCAGAGCCATGTAATCCTGCCTCTGCGTTGCCAAAATGTTCAGCATTTTTCAACAGATGGTCGTCACCTTTATTCAGCACTAAACAGTATAATCACGAAGCTTACGCATCGAAAGTAGAGATGTGATATTTATCGTTGTTGAAGACTTTCCATAAGTCACTTACGACAGATGTTTAAATACACAATTCAGCTGGAAATGATGGACCAATAACTGGTTCATAATATTTCTACATTTGCGCACTTTTAATTTCAATTTGTCAAGTTTTGGGCTGGGTATGCAGTTCTGGTTTTGTTGTATCCACGGGATTTTCGTCCTTTGCTCCGCCTGTCTGTCACAATTACAAGTATTATACATTCATTGGACAAACCATTCGTTATATTAATACTATGCACGTTCTCTCCAATAACCAAGTACGAAAGTTAACTTTCGCATTTCAAACCCCCTTAACCTTTGGCTCAGGGCGGTTAACAATTTGAAATAAGACATTCTTACTTTTGTTTGTTTGCTTGTCCTTGTAAATACAAGATTTTAAAAAAATATTTGTAAAATAATAATAAATTTAAAAAAAACTGGGAACGAAATGTTCGATCACAGGCCAGTTTCATAAGTAAAGCGTCAAAGAAAGGCAAACGCTGTCTGTTAGCTATTGTCTTTGTTTTGATTCATAGTTCTTTACTTTGCTCATTGTTGTTAACTTTAGTGAAAGGGAAAACTATTTCACTTTGCAAAAGAGCAATTCATAAATAATCTCTAATAATAATCGTCATGTTATATCGCATGACTAATTATTTTGTTATACCTTGCTTGTAGCCTGGAGCGAAAATTAGATACCGGTCAAAATAATTCTTACGCACTACTCTGGCAGCTCGATGAGTGGAAGAAGGGGAACGACTTGACGATTACTGCAGCAGATAACACTCACTTGTGCAAGCAGTAGAAGAACTCTGCCGTTGAAATATCGAACTGGGCCATTTGTACAGTCACTGGCACTTCTGGGTTGTAATTATCCAACTGAAAGTCAATGAAATCGTTACAACCCAGAACTGTTAGTGACTTGTCATGATGCAACAAAAGACAAGTACAAATGCATCCTTTTCTGGGATTCGAACCCTGAAACATTACCCTTGCGTTCTACACGTAAACAAAGACGGACTAGAAGTAAAATTTATATCTAGCATTTTTGTTTTTCAGACTGTCCAGTATTTGACGAAGAGAAACATTCCTGTTTTAATTTTATATTGAAGTTTGTTATGAGGAGAGCGTATAAGCAGCGGATCTTTGGCTGCGACTAATGCTAATTCCGTGTTAAAGAAAGGAACATGCTAGTATTAAATTCTGTGAAGTAAGGTATTTTTTCGTGTTAGTGTAGTATTTTTTTGTCCCTAAGTAACTTGGAGTTATGAATTATAATTTGGCTCTTATGTATGTAGGGCCTCCCCGATGGTGTAGGAGGAACGTCCTTGCCTTGTAATCAAGGGTCCTGTGTTCGATGGAGACACATAGTGTTATGATTTAACTTTAAATTGTAGGTCCACAATGACTAGCCTATTTATATGTAAAGTGGGTTTGAAATAAAGCTCAAGTCAATTTAACTCACTTGATTCATCTAACCTATTAAGCACAAAACATTAACAACATTTAGGACAGCTGTATTATTCCTAAATCCTCGTAACTTCTTTTTCTCTTAAATTTTACAATGATTTTACACTTCTTCTTACAATCCAACCAGTAATATAGTATTTTTCCCAGTGCTGACATTTTTCTGTACATAGGCTATATTAATAGTGGACAAAGAACGCTGTCACTTTATAATCAAGCTTTGTAAGCAAGTGGTCCCGGATTGGATGTCAGGTGGAGGCACATAGTTCGGATCCCATCCAGTCCCGATTAGTTTATCTGTTCAAAAACGGACTTACAACAAATCTTTAGCTCTTTACCTGAATATCCAGGAGCAGTAAGTTGTTGATCTGAAATAATTCTACACATGTTTATGTAGTTTATTTATTTGTATTAACATCATTAGAATTAATTGTGTTAATCACGGAACAAAAAATGTTGCTCGTACATTTTTAAAGCGCACACATCGCGCTCTTTTACTAGCAGATATCTGCGTTTCTTATCGCTTTTCTTTTCTATTCAAACTCATGTAGTTGTGGAAGAAGTGTTTCCTTTAAATAACAGTGCGTGATGACTAATTTGACTAAAATATCGGGATAAAACTAGAATTCATCTTCATCTTCGCGATTTGCCAAAGGTGGAAGAAAAGTGAAGTAAAATCAAATCAATTAATCAATTAGTAGTGTGTCATTACCGGTCGAGCATCCTTTTCTCCGTCGTTATTTAGATAACGATACGATACGCAGTCTCAGTCATGCATCATGATGCCGGGGAATACATATTCAGCTTCTGGAAATGTCACTTATACATTTGGTTAATGAATTTTTCAAATATACGCTCTCCTTTCTCTCTCTCCTCCCGCTACACACGTGCATGTGCAGACTAATGCATATGGGAGTGCCTAAAGGGATGTTTCAGTTGACTATCTGGACAATGTTAGCCTATTTGTCACAAGTTAATTTTCCCCTTTCACTGAAACCATAAGATGTGTGAAGATGAAATTTTAACTTATGGTTTATGAGTATGAGTTTTCACATTAGCACACGTTTTCTTATTATTGTGAAGATATTTACGTTATTTACACATAAATAAATCTAATTAGAATTCAGTAACTCAACTGACATGCAAGAAATACTGTATGCCATGGCTAGTAAATGGAATAAAAATAATAATGAGAATATTGATCTATTTTACCTACTTTGTGATGAATACTATAAATGTTGTGAGGTTGAAAAGTTTGTACTTCACTAAAACATGGGACATTAGTGATTTTATTGCCACAGCCAGTTCCTGACGTGCACTTCTTCTCTGAAGAGGCAATGGAAACTGTTTGAGGAAATCTAATAAATCAGGGGAAAGTCAAAATTGTACTAGAAATAACTAAGTTGGTACTTTCTTCAGCATTCCTTGGAACTTTCTATTTCCTTTCAACTGATAGCTGCACTGAGCTCGCGATTCGAAGAGAAATGTACAAGAACCAGATAATTATTTATTATTACCCACACAGATTGATTTGATGGCACCCAACAAATGTCAAACATTTCGTTAATTTCCATCATTGTTGTTTCTACTGCTTGACCACTGTAGAACAGATCCTTTTATTTTTTTCTGTTTTGACTGAACATAAAGTAAAGTGCATCCATAAAATATTTAGGGTGCAATGGCTATCTTTCTTAAAAACATCTTGAAGAGCAAGCTCGAAATTATGACACAAACAGTGAATGACTGTCATTCCATTCAAAGTACACGTTCAGAGGAGGAAATTTTCTTCCCATGGTTGGGAATGAAAATGTAAATGTAGAGCAGGGCATGGGGAAAATAGAGGGGGGGAATTCCCCGGTTCACCCCTTCATTCGGATACTGCTTCATCCATCCGAACCTATTATCATTCACCTTCATCTTCGTGATTAGCCAAAAGTAGAAGAAATGCGACGTTAAAAAAAATCAAATCAATCGGACTCTACTTTAAACCCTGTTTTCTCTAACGTAGACTGTTGCACCACTACACACATCGCACTGATTACGTAGATCATTTTGCAAATTATTGTGGGTATTGTTAGCATTGTATTATTATTGTATTGTCAAAATAGTTTGCTTGACACTCGTTAAGCAATCAAGGATTTCCTCTTATCACTGGTGAATCCCGAACGAAGGGTCATCTTTCTAGGCGGATTCCAGCTTTGGCTGCAAGTCGTTTCACTCTTCTGGCTTTAACTTTAGAAAGATCCGACCATTAAAATTCAAATCTCGAGACAGCAGGGGAGACATTATTTTCATTATTATAATGGTTCTTTCTACGTTCTTAATTTTTTGAGGACGCATTTTGAGGTGTTCATGCACCACTGGCAACCACCTAGCGCACACCTATGCCCTCACATATCAATTTTAATTTGCTTCATATATACAAGATGTTGTTTGAAAGTGTGTTATAGACAAAAAAAGTATATATATATATATATATATATATATATATATATATATTGGTTACTGGGACTCCCTGTTGGCGTAGTAGTAAACGTCGTCGCCTTGTAATCAAGGAGTCCCGTGTTCGATAACCAGTTAAGGCATAAAATGGTTCGGATCCCAGTTTAAACTGTATGTATAGTGGACTTAAAACACGAACTCGA
This sequence comes from Lepisma saccharinum, assembly GCF_977018435.1. Lineage (NCBI taxonomy): Eukaryota > Metazoa > Arthropoda > Insecta > Zygentoma > Lepismatidae > Lepisma > Lepisma saccharinum. The sequence goes on from NW_028143193.1 coordinate 63,255, forward strand.
TCAATCTATCAATTTGTTTACTGAAAGGTGCTATTCGGAAATGAGCAAAGCGTTTTCGTTACTTAAGGAAAATGATCCAACTTTAACCAACAAATTATAATCGAAACGTTGTTTTATATATCTCAGCTATGACTGCCTGGAAAATTTAAAGGACGCCACGATTGTTAAATGTCGGTCAACTCATTATATTAGCACAATAAATTCTGGGTTCGAATTCCTACGTCAGTTTCATCTGTCTTACGTGGCAAATAAATAATCAATTAGAGCCAGAGATATATAAAGAGACAGTAAACATATCATTTTGGGGGAAGGGGTACTGACTGCATTTACGCACAGAATCGGCAGTATTAAAAAAAGGTCGGTAATTGTTTTGGTAATATATCAAAAGGTAAATAAAAGCAATCGCTGTTATTCACTTTGTTGATTTCTGGTTAAATATTTTTTTTTTACTATTTCATTGTTGATAATTTTATCGGAAGAAAAAATTCTTACACTCTACAGAAGAGAAATCACGTATTAATTTCCGAATAATAGTCACCATTTTATATCATATGCATATCATTAAGATTATTCTGTTAAGCCTTGCATGTATCCTGCAGCGAAATAGGACACCTGCCAAAATACTTCATCGCAACCAAAGCAGTGACTCAAAGGCCACGACAGTAGAAATGCATGTTCCAACGAAAGTCAGTGGCTTAACCGTTATCTGTTTCACGGCGCCTGGAGTTGTCTCGCTGAGAGCTCGAGTTTCGGTTTCGCTTGTAAGTGAGTGAACACTTATATACACAAGCAACAGTGGCGTGTGCATGGGGGCAATTAGTTGGGAATACAATACTTCCAATATGATTCAAGTTCGCTGTATTATTAACTTGAACTGCAAATAAAGATGGCGAAAAAGTGTGAATGTTTTCTGCTATCGCAATTGTCCCCAATGGCGTAGGGGTAACGGTATCACATTTAATGGTGCGGTTCGGCGTTTGATCACCATTAGAGCCTCAGCGGCTGTTTCTATTGGATGATATTCAGCCAACAACTTCCCCGAAAATTGTTTGCGCGAAATCACACCCATTGCAATGATTACGGCAAACGTTTCGGAGCGTGTTGCAAACACTTTATAGACATTGCACCTTCAGTGATTGTGGCAGTGATTGAAGGTGCAAATCTAACGATTATATTCTAAATGTAGTCCTGCATTTTGTTTAATCTTTTAACAATGACAAGACTATCTATTAGACTAGATAAAACGATGTGTAGGGCTTCCCACATCCCTCAATCGCGGCTAATTTGGAGGTGCTGTGTTGTGAACAAGAAAAAGCATTGATTCAATATTAACATATTATTTTGAGGTTTAGAGAATAATAAAATATGACGTGTGTAACACTCGTGAAATAATTCGTTCCCTATTTATTATGATGATAATTTTGCAATTATTTGCAACAAAAGAGGAAATTATTCATTAAAAAATTGCTTCTTGAATTTTAATGTTAAAAAGTATCAATATCTATTCATGTCACTGATTGGGAATGATCTACCAAAAGCGCGGATTTTCATAAATGACTAGCATGTGAGTCAATATGTGAAAACAACCGTCTCCTCGAATTAATAACACGGAGTTAGTGTAGAAACTAGAGCCCCTGGTAGCAGCAGATTTTTCATTTATCCTTTAGGAAAGTTCAAGTTGCTGCTTCTCATATATAGTACATGCATGCGAAATATTGAGGACAGAGTGCTGAAAACAATTCTCCTGTCTTTCTTTGTTGCCACTAGCATTTCTAGTTTTAGATGAGAGTATTTACGTTTTGAACGAGTTTCCCCCCCTTCCCTTGAAGCAACAATGCGGCGAATTCAGCAGTCTCTCAACAACCAACCCTTCGCCCTCTGTGATGTCTCAAACTTAAAATATATATTAGCTTCAAGTACATTAACTTGACATTTGTGTGAAAATGTAAAACAATTTACAAATTGATTTTAGGCGAGTTTAAACACCAATATTTAATTTTTGATAGTTATAAAAAATGAAAGCCATGCATTACAACACCCCGCTTCTGTTATCGTTATTTAAGGAACCCTCTCCATTTTATTTGCAGGCAGTATTCCCCACGCTTTCAGTGCCGTACTCACAAATGCAGTAAAGGGATGTGAACTAGGGATGACCAGATCCGGAATTTTCATATATACTTTCGGATCCAGAACTTTCGAATCCGGATCCGTTTTGCCATCCCACATGCGCTTCTTTGGAAAGTAAGAATGTGCTTATAACATATTGTTACCTGCTAATATACTTATATATATATATATATATATATATATATATATATATATATATATATATATATATATATATATATATAGTGTGTGTGTGTGTGCGCGCGTGCGCGATTTGTAATTAATTAATACACTTACAAGGGAGGTCTAAGTATCCCCCTCCGATTTCCATGAAACTTGGCAGGTGTATAGAGGCCCCCCCCCCTCAAATGTCAAGATGAGGAGAAATTGAAGTGGGGATCTGACCCCGAAACCATGTAAATATAGCATAGGAAGAAACAGGGGGCATAGGACCTCTCTATACACCTGTCAAATTTCATGGGAATCGGAGGGGGACACAGGGGTCAGATGATCCCCACGTCAATTTGTCCTCATCTTCACATTTGAGGCGGGTTTTGCCCCCTAAGACAGTTTTTTAGTCGAAACAAAAAAACACGTATTTCTTCCTTTGGGCCCTCTATACACCTGCCACGTTTCATGGAAATCGAAGGGGAACACAGGGGTCAGATCCCCACTTCAATTTGTTATCATTTTGACATTTGAGGGGAGGTTGCCCCTAGAACATATTTTTAGCCGAAACAAAAAACACGTACTTCTTCATTTGGGCCCGTTTATACACACACCTGCCAAGTTTCATGGAAATCGGAGGGGGACACAGGGGTCAGATCCGCACTTCAATTTGTCCTCATCTTGACAATTGAGTGGTTTTTTTATCTGTAAAACCGTTTTTTAGTTGAAACAAAAAAACAACACGTATTTTTCCCTTTGGGCCCCACTATACACCTGCTAAGTTTCATGGAAATCGGAGGGGGATACATAGGTCAAATGCCCACTTAGATTTGTCCTCACATTGACATTTGAGGGGGGTTGCCCCCTAAAACAGTTTTTCAGCCGAAACAAAAAAAAAAAAAAAAAACACGTATTTCTTCATTTGGGCCCGTTTATACACACACCTGCCAAGTATCATGGAAATCGGAGGGGGACACAGGGGTCAGATCCTCACTTCAATTTGTCCTCATCTTGACATTTGAGGGGGTTTTGCCCCCTAAAACCGTTTTTTAGCTGAAATAAAGAAAAACACCTATTTCTTCCTGTGGGCCCTACTATACGCCTGCCAAGTTTCATGGAAATCGGAGGGGGACACTTGTTAGTCTTACACTTTGTAATTATGTAACACTGCATATATTATAATATTTTATTTTAATTTGTTAAACTGTAACTGTAGAACAATTGTATAATTTTTGTATAACATTTCTATCTTGTTATATGTGTTAAAGGGTTTATCCTGGAATGGAATGTCTCACATTTATGTGTATTTCCATTTCCAATACATTCGAATGAATACATATTCGTTTCAATGGCATTTACAAAATCACCTCTGACATTTTATGTTAAACAAGTAAGATTATTTTATTTCAGACCCGGATCCAGATCCGTAACCTTTTGATCCGGATCCGGATTTTTCGGATCCGGATCCGTTTGGCCATCCCTAATGTGAACATAAGGGGCTTATAAACGAGTCCCGGGTTCGAATCCCGGTGGAAGCACAAGTGGTTCGGATTCCACTTTAAACTGTAGGTCCAGTCCCGATTAGCCTTACTGTGCATAAAGTGGACTTCAAACAACAAATCAAATCAAATCAAATCATAAGGGGTTATCAGATATTTCTTACCACTCCTAGATCACGCCATATTTTCCTAAATTTGATTTTATTTTAAGGAATGTTGAGCAAAAATAAGACTACCTAGCTCTAAAACTCCTTCTAAATGCGCCACTGTTCTTAACTTTACAGCTGACATATCATAACACCCATCTATCACCCAGTAACAGAATTCACGTGAAACACAATAATAGCATGTTTTGTTAATATTTTCTCGCCAATCTTATATAAAATTAATCATCTCCATAACAGTTACGATGAAAAAACTCCGTGGCGAAACGGCCTTGAATAACAAAGGCCTGTTAAGTGGCTTCCTTATAAGTTGACACGTGGTCAGCACATCGAATCCCTTTGCCACTGTTATCTTTATCCTCTATTTCACGTAGCTCCCCAATTGCCTTCAAGAAACCGAAATGTTCGGTAATGGAACCTGTGATCACGCTAACTTGAGTTCTAAGTCTACTTTATGCAAAAATGAGCTAATCGGTCCTGACCTATAATTAGAAGTGGTATCCGAACCACAACGTGCATATGTCCAACAGTAAGGGAGCGGTCGGAGCGTGGGTGACGCAAGCAGCTCTTTACAATGTAATCCTTCCCTTGCGTTATCAAAATGTTCAGCATTCTTGAACAGATGGTCGTCGCCTTTATTCAGTGCTAAGCATTTGTATCATCATGAACCTTAGACATCGAAAGTAGAGATGTAATATTTTTATTTTTTGAAGCTTTTGACAACGAAGCACGGAAGGAAACTGGCAACAAGGCGGACTCGGCTAAAAGTGATGTGAAGAGGAGAAAACAAATGACTGTCAGTGTCGAATCTACATATTTTTGGCCCTTCGCAAAGCATTATTTAAGTTCCCTTGAATGTAAAACGAACACACTTGTGAAAGGAAATGACAAAACATTTCCTCCTGTTCAGTTTCTTCTATTTATGTATGTTGTTTGCGTGTGTCTGCAAAGATTTGATCTTGTTATTTAGCGTCGCTTTTTTACCACTTTGGATAATCGCGACGATGAGGATGAGTGATGATAGGATGAAATTAGGAAATTGATGCAGAAACACTTACAAAGCACACCCAGTCCAGGGGGAGATGCGAACCGTAACCATTGGCTTCGTAAACTCTGTGCTAAGCAGTCCGTGCGGAGATCGGAGTTTTTTAATGTATAGTTTTAAGTTCACTTTTTTTGCACAGATCGGTTAAATGGGACAGGACCTATAGTTTTAAAATGACATCCGAACCACTATGTGCCTCCACCGGCTATCTAACATGCTATACCTCTGTAGAGGGAGGTAGAATTGGAGAGGTAGTGTTAAAATCATGTGCAGATGAAACTTTCGATAAGTCACTTGTGAGAGATGTTTAAGGATACAATTCAGCTGGGAATGATGGACCAATATCTGTTGCATAATATTTCTACATTTGCTCGCTTTTACTTTTAATTTGTCAAGTTTTGGGTTGGGTATGCAGTGGTTGTTAGGTAACTAAATCACGTTTTATGGTTCCCAATGTAAATTGTAATTTCGTTCTATCCACGGGATTTTCGCCCCTTGCTCCGCCTGTCTGTCGCAATTATTAATCATTCATTGGACAAACCATTCGTTAAATTAATATTACGCACGTTCTCTCCAAGAACCAAGTACTAAAGTTAACTGTTGCATTTAGAAGTCCCTCCCACCTTTCGTTTCACGCTACGGGGTTACGAATTTCAAATAGACGTCCTTATGTTTCTTTGTTTGATTTTCCTTGTAGATGCAAGATTTAAAGAAGAAGAATATAATATATAATAACGAAATATTGGATCACAGGTCTGTTTCCTAACTAAATCGTCAAAGAAAAGCAAACGCTGTTATTAATTTTGTTGATTCATAGTTCATTCTTTGCTATCTTCTTTATGTTAATTTTAGCGAAAGAGAAAACTATTTCACTAATTAATCTTTAATAATAATAATAATAATAATAATAATAATCGCCATGTTATATCACATGAGGTATAATTTTGTTACACATTGCTTGCAGCCAGCAGCGAAAATTACATACCAGTCAAAATAATTGAAAGCACTACTCTAGCAGCCTGGCAGGTGGAACAAGGGAGTGTAGATTACTGAAGCAGATAACATCCACTCCTGCAAGCAGCAGAAGAGCTCTGAAGTTGAATTATATCGAGCTGAGGCATTTGTACATCTTATCATGATGCAAGAAAGGACAAGTGCAAAAACATGCTTTTCTGGGTTTCAAACACTAAAACTTTAACCTTTCGCGCTACACGTAAACAAAGACGGACTGCAAATAGAGAAACGCTCGTTTTTTAAAAATTTTTAGTTGATCTTTGTTATGAAGGAAAGGGTATATGCAGCAGATCTTTGGAAACACTCATATAGTTTGCAGGTAATGATAATTCCGTGTTAAAGTATTATATTCTGTGAAGTAAGGTATTTTTTGTGGGGGTTAGTGTAGTTTTTTTTTGTCACCTAGTAACTTGGAGTTCTAAATTATAATTTGACTGGTACAGTCCGGTCAAGGGAAACGAAACTAGCTGGAAAGTACGATTCCAAACGCGAGAGGGGAAGCAGGTAGAACACCACCCCGTGGCTCTTGCCTGCTATAGTAAAGCACAAGTAAAAAATCTGCGCCGACCCGCAAAGCCTGTGCACCGTACTCCAGCGAGGAGGGGAGGGGGAGAGTGGACCAGGCTTCCTTATGGCACGAGCTGAATGGAAGAAGGGAAAGCTACGCTGGGACTTTTCGTCCAAGGTTTTTTTCCTGGTGGTCGCTCTGTAGGGTTCGCTTGCTGTGTTTATTACTGCTTTCTGTGTTGTGTTTGTGATGTCTCTTACAATTCGTAACAAACCGTTTCGAAGTGGAACAAAGAAAACAAAGACGTATTGGTCCCTGTTGCACATTCTACAAAACACCCTTGATATAATACAAACCACAAACCATTCAGTTACTACATTTTCTTTACTGTATTTATAATAGTTTTCATAATAATACTGTTGAATATTATTCTGATTACTGCTGTGTACATTTGTGCTAATTATACGATTTAATAAGGATACCAATTAAATTGAATGACCGAAAATAAAGTTCCATGTTTACAAACAAGTTTATCTACTAATGTGACGTAATGAATACTTTCCTGATATGTTCCGTTTGCTTATATAGTATATGGATGGTTATTTTTCTTTTTTCATTCTGTACCCTTACATAATTCGTAAACATCTATACTTATTTGGCGGCGATGTTGCTACGTCTGAAACTTCGTTGTTTCTTCAACAGCTGACGATTTTCACCAAACCCGCTTGCTGAACAAAGTGCCTCTATTTTGCCAATGAACACTTCCATTTGACGCATGCGCACTTTCGTCCATGGTCTCAGCTAAGGTAGCCAGACAGTATGACTGTATGGCCACCCCGATGGTGGCAATCTCGGTGCCTTGTAAGCAAGGGGTCCTGTGTTCGATGGAGGCACGCAGTGTTATAATTCAACATTAAACTCTAGGTCCACCATGACTAACCTATTTGTACATAAAGTGGAATTATAATAAAACTTAAAATCAATTTAACTGATACTTCTAAGCTTTTAGGCCCAAAACATTAACAAAATATAGGATATATATATTATTCGTAACTCCTTTTCGCTCTTAAATTTTACAGTGATTTTATACTTCTTTTTTTAAATCCTGCAATATTGTATATTTCCCAGTGTTGAATTTTTCTATACATATATTAATGCTGGACTAAGAACGCCTCAATTTCCAATCAAGCTTTGCAATCAAGGGGTCCAGTAGAGACAGAAGAGACACATATTGGTTCGGATCCCATTCAGTCCCGATTAGTCTATCTGTTCACAAATCAGACTTGCAACAACCCATTATCTCTTTACCTTAATATCCAGGAAAAGTAACTTGTCGATCTGAATTCTAATTTGCTAATTCTACACATGTTTACATAGTTTACGGTATTCTTTTGTATTAAAATCGTTAGAACTAAATGCAAAATTTACTTTAGTTTTCCTTCAAAACGCTTTGAATTCAAAGCTTTATTCTTCCATAGCATTTGAACTTCATTGAAAAACAAGCCTGGGAAAAACGCCGCGGGCTGTTTCCATTGCTCGAAATCTGGGCAGGAGTCCGCGAGGAGTAGCGATCGACAAGCGAAAATAACAATTATACCAATACAAAATTAGATTATAGCAGTATACATTGACTTGCATTTTGTTACTTCCAGTTTGCAAATGCAGCAGTATTCACGTTGTCATTGTGCACATATTTTGATTGAAAGAAAAGCTATAAGAAAACGGAGGACAATGTCAGAATATCAAAGAACACGGCACACATGAGTGGCAAGAGAGAAGAATAAACTAAATAAACTAACAATTCGTATAAAACAATTGCACAAAACATGCATGACGCTTCGAGAGATGGATTTTTGAATTTAGTAATCGTCTCTCAACAGTGGCGTAGCAACATATAGCGAAGCCCTGGATGAGATTAGAATGCGAGGCCCCCATCCAATGGCGGAAATTAAAGGGAAGTGGGGGTGAGCAGTCGCTCCCCCCTTTTTTCACTTTTGCGCCAGAACTGTGCTAAACCCTATCTGCCAAGGGAAAGTAAACTGTCCTTGTAATTTTTGTTTTATAATCATTGATGCGTGTTTACAAGACATTCCAATTCAGTCGGGACAGTCCATTCTTTCAAATCCCTGTCCCAAACCCAACAGGTTTCGAAACGAAGAAGCAAGTCTCGCCTGTTACTTCCGTTTGTCAATATCCTGAATTGGTTTGATTGATTGATTGATTGATTTAGTTTATTTTACTTCGCGTTTTGTGCCTCTTGGCTAATTTGCGAAGATGAGGATGAGTGATGAAATGATGAAATTGATGAATGGACATTCACAAACAACCAAACCCGACCGGGATTCGAACCCGGGACCCTTGGCGTCGCAGCGCGATGTGCTAACCACTCGGCTATCCTGAATTGGGTCGCCTAGGTCTGGTGTTCGGGCTTTAACAGTGAATGCTTACTTGAAGACTGAAGTGGCTTGTCTTTCTTTTCGCTTGTCACTTCGGTATGAACTTCAGTGTCATTTGCAGCCGTCGTTTGCTACTTGTTGCCTGTCGTTTCGGTTTAAAATCTCTCGGCAAGAAAGCATTCAATGCGTAGGCATGACCACCAGACCGAAGCAACACGATAACGTCCCCAGTGCGTGAAACATGCAAGTGGCACGTGTAGTTTGTCATATCACATTTGTTAGAAAGTTTTATTTATTTAAGAATTTTTGTTTCCAAAGCCATTTATCGCTTCGGTACGAAAGTTCCATTGGGACGAAGCGACGAGCAACGAGGGGTTTCTCACTGAAGTAACACTACCCGTGCAGCATAGCATATATTATTGAGTGTTTGTTTCCAAGTGACACGTGTCGCTTCTCGCTTCGGTCTGAAAGCATCCCAAGACTCGTACGGTATTCGAACATAGGACCCCTATTCGTAGAACACGAAGACAAACGTTTATACTTCTCAAAGTTAACGGCTTGATTGCAATCCTTAACTACATTTAATTTCAATGCAGTTCTTTTTTTAACAGTCGTGTTTGGCAACACTGATAAGTGAAGCGAAGTTTTCACTCTCGCCTCTGCAGCCGCGCCGAAACCGTGGACAGAGAGCTGTAGATGTCTTTTTGCGACGTTGCATGCTACACGTATTTGACGTCTTCTGTACTCGCTCGCTCTGTTTAACGTGCGACTAAACGAGAGGGGAAAGTCTTCACCCGACAACGTCGCAGGGGCGAAACAATTGCTTCCCTGTTGTAGTAAGTTCACCGCGCATTTTCCCCCTGTGTCTGTTGTCACGGTATCTTACGCTTGATCTCTCCATTGCGTTATTTTCGCAAAGTAGGAACTGTGTCCTGCTCGTCACTTCGGTTTGCGTGTGTTTCTTCATAGTTCAAATGTAAAAAGATAACATACAAATGCTTACGCAGAGATATTCGCATTATTATATGCGTATAATGCATTTGCTTATACATAATTGATTGATTGATTTGGTGTTTTAAGTCCACTTTATGCACAATAAGGCTAATCGGGACTGGACCTACAGTTTAAAGTGGGATCCGAACCACTATGAGCTTCCACCGGTTATCGAACCTGGGATCCCTTGATTACAAGGCAACGACGCTACCACTGCGCCATCTTATGCATAAAACAACCGAGAGAACAATGACATGTACATTTGATAATGTTCCCCAACAGAAAACTTTGAGGGAAAAAGCTCGAGTTGAAGACATCGATTTAATTTTTTATATAATGCCTGGAAACAACATATTTGCCTTCTATGACTTTAACGAAAATATTAAATCCACTGTAGTAAACATTACTCTCTAGATGGCAAAATAAAATGTAAACGACATAAATACTCTTCCCGTTTCTAAACCTGATAATTTATAGCCGTGTATTTGATTGCATTTTATAATTAATAATGCAATGAAGTAAATGGTCACACAGTATTCAGGTTTAGTGAAAGATAGCGTATTCCTTTCCTCAGTGTGGTCTTTATATAACAATATTTACAAAGTTACAGAAGCAAATGTACTTGAAGGGACGCGAAGATTTTATGCCATCAAAATATATGTGGCGACTGCTACAAAAGGTAAAGTTCTCCCCTGTGTATGGCAGTCTGCCGTGACACCATTCGAGCAAATGATATGGCTCCACACATTCTCGATCTCTGCCGTAGTGAAGGATACATGAATGATACACACCACGCTCTTATGTATCTAGGGGTCGCGGGTTCGACACGCGGTGGAGGAACATGGCATGGTGTTCCCTTGACGGTGCCCCTCATCAATTTCATCATATTATTACTCATCCTCGTCGTTTGGATTAGCCAAAAATGAAAAAAGCGACGCTAAAAATCATCTAATCAAAGTATTCATTACTTACCTTCCAGCCTCCATGAAGAAGTGGCTACGAAGCCAGAAGCCCTACTTTTGAATCCTGGGTGAGGAATGAATATATCATCGTGTTCATTCGGATTCCAACATTAATGCTCATTAACGATTAACCTACGACGTAGAAAACGCTTAAATTAACGTAAACATACGTCGCATTCTTCAGTCGCTTCATAAATGTGGATCATTTCACTATCCTAGGGGGAAAATGTTAGTTTAGCAACGTAAAGAATATTCACTTTCGAGGCAGTCCAAGGCATGGAGAGGCAGGGGTGTAGCAAGGGGTGAAGAAGTGCGCGACCGCACGGGACTTCGCGCTTAAGGGAGCTTGATACGAAAAATGTTATAAATAGAAGTGGGAAGTGGGGGGGGGGGCATGGAAAATGCTATTTTTTGTGGGCAGTAATATTAAAACATTCTGTATTTATCTGGTTTTAAATTCTAGTTAAACGTTATAATTTAAATGAATACGTCCAATCAGAGGCATAACATACAGGCAGGCAGGTCTTAAGTCTAAGGGGCACGAAAAAAGTAAAAAATGATCGTCGTATTTCTCATGTGAAACAGTTAGGAAAAATTTACGATAACTTGCTTAGACATTTTTACACATTTATTCTTTCATTGAATAGAACGTCCTTTGTCTTGTATTCTCTTCATTCTCTTGACCTTGTACTCCCGATTTTAATAAGTTAACAACAAAAACCTCTAACTGGCACGAAGCAAGCGCGAGACATTTAAACGCTTGCGTTGTTTTATTCCTTCCTAGAACAGGCCCGTACCCAGAATTTGTTTGAGGAGGTTGGAGACAGATCCGAAAATGTGGAACAAAAGAGAACATCCGAAATGCTATTGGATTTGTTGAGTTAGGTTATTTTACGTCGATTTTCTGACACTTTTGGCTGATCGCGATTATGAGGATGAGTGATGATATGATGAAAATTGATCAAGGAACACTCACAAAGAACGTCCATGCCCAATCTTGGATTCGAACCCGGAACCCACAGCATCGTAGCGCGTTGTGCTAATCACTCCGTCCAGGTGGTCGACCCTGGTCGGCGAAATGCTGTTGGGAGTACTGGATGTGACCACCAATGTTTCGGTAGTATTATTGTGCGAGCTAGTGCTAGCTCGTAGATATAGTGCTAAGTGTACACCCAACGGTAAAAGCAATATGTCCATCTCCACCGTATTTTCATTCAGTCTGTTTTCGACAGTGTCATGATAATGGGTTGAAATAGAAACGCAGTCAACATAAGCTTCGCATCAAAAGAATCAATGACCCCTTAGAAGAACACAGGATGTAGAGTAATGAGAGAATTACAATGGTGGTGAACAATTTGCCTACTATTATCTTTCCTAATTGTAGAATTGTAGAGTTGCAATGTTAAGGTCCAAAGTATCAAGAAGAAATCATTATTAATTATTAATTAATTATTATTAATAATTAGCAATCATTATTAAAATGAAGAACATGTCTAAATGGGGGTTTACGTCCTCCAAAATAAAACCTCGAAACATTTAGTCAAATTACGACTTATCGCTTCTCGGCTTCCGCTTCTGAAAGTCATGGATGTCATGCAGCGTGTCGCCTTGGTCTGTTAGAGCATTTGAGAAAAATGCTTGCTTGTAGACAGAGGTATCGTGTCACTTGTCACTTCGATATGAACACCCCCTCCCTTTTGCCGGATCGCTTGTCGCCTTGGTCAGAAATCTCCATTCTTATCCTCATCATGGCCGAAAGGAGACAAGTAACGAGTTTCTACTGATAACATCTGATAACTCTACTCTTTGTTTCCTGGTAATGGAAGAAAATGAGCTTTACAAATGGATTTCTGTTTACCAGTATTATAGTAAAACCCAACTAATAATTTGTTATAGGCACATATAGAAGGGTCACATTTGGAGGAATAAATTCTATTGTAGCATTTTGTTTGATTGCAGGATTAAAGCCGACCCCCGTGGTGGAGTGGTTAACACATCGCGCTACGACACCAGGGGGTTCCAAAGTTTTAAGTTGGCAACATTGACAGCTCGGAAGCAACAAGACGGCCAGGCGAGAGGGGAACCCCGTCGGCATTTGCACGTACCTTTCCTCGCCTCTCAACCCCCTGGGATGTTCGGTACCAATACATGCGAAATAGATCCAAGATTTTACACACCCACACTTCCTGGTCCCAAGAGATGCGATTAAACACCACACTTTTACACAGACGTGAAGCTTCCAGAGCTGGCAGAGTTTAACACACACGTTAACACACAAATCGAACAAATAGCGACTTTTTGGTATCTTCGAAATACTTCGCGTACATGTCGAAAGGGGTCTCAGGAGTCTCGCAATGGTCTTTTCTTTGTTGGGACCGGCAAAAAGTCCCAACAATTTTTTTCGTCCCATTAAGAAAGGTGTTTAAACATACGCTGGTTCCCACAAGAATATATCTGCGTACTCACACACACACACACACACACACACACACACACAAATCACACTACTCAACCCAACTGATATTTTTTATTAAGTATAAAGTTTTGATTTGGACCCCAGGAAATCTTATATAATAAACAACAACAAAAATGCCAAATCAAAAATATTGTTATCAATGCAATATGAATATAACCAGCCCCAATTGGGCCAGGCACCAAAAGAATTGTAATCCAGACAAATGCAGAACTCCCACAAAAATATGCCCTAAATGCCATAGAAAATATAATCTGGAATATTTCACATATAAACATAAAGGTTCTTGTTCAACATTGCTCCCACAACCATCTACATCTGGTCTAAAAAGGAAGCATGAAACACCTGTTAATGCTGGACCAGCAAAGCAGCCACGCTATGAACCCATCCATAGCAGTTTTAATGGCCAAATTAGGGATCACCGGTTTGTATCAGAGCCAAAATGTGACATTAAGAATTTTTTGAACAGTATAAAACCAGATGTGCAGGCAATTCTAAATGCACAAAATGGCTCTTATAAGCTGTCCCTCAAATTGTTTACACAATATAAGAAGCCAAATGGCACAAAATTTACACAGCCCCACATAACAGAAACTGTACCGGTATATTCAAATGCAAATTCAGACAAAATAATAAGCAGTTTGATAGATCAATTGAATATTAAACACTCTGAATTTGCTGGAAAAGAGTCTGGATGGAGCCTATGCGGATCTCCACACAAGCTCTATGTTAATATTTCTGAATTCAGCCCATTACAAGGTTCCACTTATGTGCCTTTACCTGCCAATATTAAAAACAAACAAGCCGTGGTTAATATAAAAAATAATGATGAGAAATGCTTTTTGTGGTGTATTTTAGCTGCTTTGTATCCAGTTTCAAGGCATCCTGAGCGAATAAGTTATTATAACCAACATGAAAATGATTTTGATGAAGCAATGGAGGGTTTAGAATATCCAATGTCTGTTCAGAATATTGATAAATTTGAAAAAAAGGCCAGGAATATCAATGGTAAACAATTATCTATTAATGTATTTATTTGTTCTACTGGCCGTGGCAATTGCTTGATAGCACCTCTCAGAATCAGTACATTTGATGATGATTCTGCTGTTCCGATTGATCTGCTCTTAATTGAAGGGGAAGATACACACCATTATACTCTGATACATAATCTTGAAGCTTTAGTGAGAACACAACTAGACAAATCCAATACAATATTCAAGTTGTGTAGAAGATGTTTAATTGTATTTGATGGTAGAAAAATGGTGAATGGTGTTTGTGAACAGAATGCAGAAATTGCTAAAAACAAGTTAATTGAGCATCTGAAATACTGTGGCAACCATAAACCTGTTCATATGGTGATGCCTAATCCAAGTGAAAATGCCAAATTCAAAAAATTTGAAGCCCTGTTGGAACACCCAGCATATATAGTCTGTGATTTTGAATCAAATCTCAAACCCCTTGCATTCTGTAGCCCAGATCCTGATGAATCTTCAATTACATCATACCAGCTACATGAACCTTCTAGTTTTTATTATGTGGTTGTACAGGATGGTGTTGTTAGTAAAAAATATTTATACATGGGAGCAGATGCCATCAAAGAATTTGCACATAGAATAGAAAATGAGTGCCATGACATAACATCTAATGTCTTATTAAAATCAAAACCCATGTTGCCTTTAACAGAGAAACAGATTGAAGATTTCAACAATGCAGAAAAATGCCCGGTATGTGATTTTGAATTTTCAGATGCAAATATCAAGGTGAAACACCATTCCCATACAGATGGTAAATTCTTAATGGCCCTGTGTAATAGCTGTAATATTAAGATCCAGAGACCAAAATTTGTCCCCATATTTTGCCATGGTGCATCCAATTATGATTTTCATCATCTGATCAGGTACGAGGGGTTTGACAAGCAGAATTTAAATATTTTAGCTGAAAATAATGAGAAATATATTGCCATTAGCAAAATAATTAAAGTTAATGGTGTTTCTATTCACTTAAGATTTCTTGATTCATACAGAATTCTGTCTGCTAGCCTGGCTACACTGGCCACTCAATTATCTGATAATCAATTCAAAATCACATGTGCTTTGTTTCCAAATCAGGAGCTGAAATTAATTAGGCGGAAGGGTGTATATCCATATGATTATGTTACAGATTTTTCTAAATTTGATGAGTGTTCTCTGCCACCACAACAAGAGTTTTACAGCAAAATCAGAGGATCTGGAATCACTGATGAAGATTATCACCATGCCCAGTTAATGTGGAACAATTTAAAATGCCAGACATTTGGTGATTATCACAAGGCTTATTTAAAACTTGATGTCACTCTCTTAGATGATATACTTCAGGCATTTAGAAAATCTTCCATGCAAAATTATAAGCTGGATCCAATGTATTTTTACAGTGCTCCGGGCCTAGCATGGTCTGCAATGTTTTTAAACACTAAAATGCAATTGGATCTGATCCAGGATCAAGATATGTATCTGTTTATGGAACAATGTATAAGAGGAGGCATGGTGCAATGTTCTCAGAGATATGCCAGAGCAAATAACAAATATATTCCTGATTATGATCCAGCACTGCCATCAAATTATATACTGTATGTAGATGCCAACAGCCTCTATGGTTATGCTATGATGGATAAACTGCCATATGCAGGGCTTGAGTGGGTTGAAAATTTCAATATTGAAGATCTTAAAGATTTTGATGACAGTAACTATGGCCTGTTCTTAGAGGTTGATCTGACAATTCCTGATGATTTACACAACACATTTTCTGATCTGCCCCCAATTCCCGAGGTTAAGTGTTCACCTGGCTCTAAACAGAAGAAATTGATGATGAATCTAGAGCCGAAACAGGATTATGACATATATTACAAAAACCTCCAGTTCCTGATGAAACATGGTGTTCAAGTGACCAAAGTTGGAAAAGTTTTGAGGTTCAGGCACTCAAGATGGTTGAAACCATATATTGATACAAACACAGAGCTTCGAACATCTGCAATGAGCCAATTTGATAAGACCTTGTTTAAATTGATGGTCAATTCTGTGTATGGCAAACAATTGAAAATGTCAGAAAACATATTGATGTTAAAATAATTACTGACCCCAGCCGGAGCAAAAAATTGATTGCAAAGCCCAACTTCAATTACAGAAGAATTTATGATGAGAATATGGCACTTTTCAACATGAAAAAAACAAAGATTAAGTTTGATAAGCATATTTATGTAGGGGCTGTGATATTGGAATTGGCCAAATTACACATGTTAAAATTGTTTCATAATGTGTTGAAGCCTTTTTATAAGGATCGTGTAAAACTGATGTACATGGACACAGATAGTTTTGTTCTTGATATTCAAACAGAAGATGTTTATCAAGATATAGCACAGCCTGAATTGTTTAAATATTTTGATACCACTGAACATTCAAAAATTAAACCCCACAACAAAAAGGTGCCTGGCAAGTTAAAAGATGAGACACTTGGTGATGTTATTGTGGCATTTGCTGGGCTAAGGGCCAAGATGTACAGTTTTGAAACATGTAGTGGCGCTGTTGCCAAAAAGGCCAAGGGCATTGGCAGAGTGACTGTAGACAAAGAGCTTGAATTTGAAGATTACAAAAATTGCCTCAAATTATGTAGCACAATCAGAACATCAGAATCCAGAATTCAGAGTGTGGATCACTTGTTGACTACAAATATTGTAAGAAAAAGTGGCTCTGGATCCACATGATGATAAGAGATGCATTTTATCATGTGGCTTACATACTCTACCATGGGGTCATTGTGATTTGAAAAGTGGTAATCAATGCCCAATTAGAGAGCATGATTTGAAATAAATAAACATGCCTATGAACTTATTTGGGTTCAAAAAACAGGCTATTATGGACCTACCAACACCACAACCCTCTTCTGATATGATATCTAAACTAAGTGCTTTGTTAATTATTCATCTGAACAGCATACTTACAGATGTTGATGATGAAACAGGTAAAACATTGTACATATTTAACAATAATTTAAATCATTACCAATTACCTGTAGGTGGTCAATTGCAATTTATTACAACCCCTGAGGGTAATGTCAAGATTTCAGTAGAGAGAAATATTTATAGAATTAAGCATTCAAACATGATTTCTGGCACTGTATATACTGTTTCTGCTGGTGACTGCTTATATATTGAGGTCCCTGGATCCTATGACAAGCTTATACCTTTTTTTATAGAATTAAGAATTAGATATTCAATAATAAATAACCACTAAAACAAAAATGCCTAATGATATATTTGGCCATACAAGGCATGAAGATCACAGTGATGAGATTCTGATGCTTGATGTCAGAGTCAAAAAATTAAGAAGTGATTTGCAAGCTTTACAAACCACACTGAATGCCAGTCTTCAACTAGAAATTACAAATTTGCAATCACAATGCATGGACCCTCTTCTTAAAATTGATTCTGAACTCAAATTGCTGCTTCAAAAATATACTGACTTGGCCACATTGGATAATTTTCAAAGTTTAGAAGAAGCTGTAGCAGCTCTTCAAGCCAAATTTAAGACCCAGGCCACCAACTCTGAGCAATTGAAACAGCAATTGGAAGAGCAGATAAATAATGTCCAGACACAGCTCCAAACAATTGTCAAAAGCATAAAATCACAAGAAGATTTTGATCTAGTGATTTCCACTCTAAAGGAACAGATTCAATCACTCCAGATACCTAATCTGGACCCCTTGAACAATGCCATAGCCGAGGTTAAAGAAAAAATTGAGACACTTGAAAATTTTATGAACAACTTGCCATCTTCTGATGCTTTGAGTGCAATAACTCGGAGTGTTGCCAACATTAAGCTGCAACTTGAAACATATGAAGATTTTGGAAAAATTCAAAGTACCATAACCTATCTTGAGGGTACAATAGCAACAGTGCAAAGTGATTTGACAAATGTACAAGAATCTCTAGAATCCCGCCTGCCTGGTATTGTAGACGCACTTGTCAGTGTCCAGCAACAGATCACAAAGCTTGAAAACCTCAACACTGAATCTGAGCTATCTCATTTTCATCACTTGATCGATGATATCCAAACAAAACTTGAAATTTTACAACAATCAACACCCACTCAGGCAGATATAGCCCTGCTCCAAAATGCTATGCAAAATGTGGCTGATGCTTCTGAATTAAATAATGTGAAATTGGCACTTGAATGTTTGCAAAATACTGTAACAAATCTGCCTACATCACAGGAACTTAAAAATATTAAGAGAGCAGTGAATCGCATATTGAAATCAGAAGATATCAAGAATATCCAGACAGAGATCAAACAACTTACTCAAACAGTGGCCACTCTTCCAACTAATCAACATATTAATGAACTGCATGCCCTGTTTGAGGATATCAGAAGACAGGTCCATGATCTTACTGCTCAAAATTCAAAATTGGCAGTTATTGAAAATTTGCAACAAATTGTAGCTAATATCAAGCAACAGCTAGGGACCATGGAATCCAATCAAGCAAATGCTCTGTCTGTTTTTGCCACCTAGCTTCAAGAGATTGTGCAACAATACAAGAAACTTGTTGTGGACATAAAAATCAAGCCAGGCCATGATGATGTTGTTAGGACCATCAATGAGCACCTTGAATCTGTAACAAGCAGATTGCTTACAGCAGAAAAAGAAATAACCGGCATAATTGAGAATCCAAAACATACAGTAATTCTTGAATTGTACAGCATCCCCAACAAAGAATATGATTCACCATTTACACCAGGTGGCAAAATATATATGCTGTCCCCTGCACAATTTTATTACCAGTTTTTTGTTGGGGGCACACTGAGACCAATCAAGATCAAATATTGGCTTCAACCACAGGCACACCACTACCCCACCTTATCAATAACAAATGCTGACAACAAACCAAAAATCACCAGTGTAGAGTTAGAGGATTTTACAGATCCCAATACATTAGAAACATCTTATGCTGAAGATGATGGCTCTCTGGAATTTCATATACAAAGAGGAGACAAACTGTATTTAGAAAATCCTGTAGTATCAGCTGCTGAACACCCCATAGTTGCAATATTCTTGTTTTCATATTATGTGTAGACAAATTAATGTTGATGAATTACACAGACAAGCCAGACATAATTATAAGAGACTGCTCACAAAAGGCATAGATGATTTATGGCAGAGCGACTTGATTGAGATGGCAAGTGGACAGCTGAAAAACTTAGACAAAATCAACAAGGGCTACAAGTATCTACTCACTGTAATAGACACATTTTCAAAATTTGCCTGGGCTGTGCCACTCAAATCCACGACTGGAAAATGTGTTACAGAAGCCATCAGGACAATCATCAATCAGAGTGGAAGATCACCGCGCTATTTGCAAACAGATAATGGCAAAGAATTTTATAATTCTGTGTTCCAACAATTTATTAAAAGCCAGTCAATACAACATTATTCGAGTTAAAGTGATCTCAAAGCCTCAATTGTAGAGAGATTCAACAAAACCCTAAAAAATCTTATGTATAAACAATTTACACTTCAAGGTAATTATAAATGGCTTAATATTCTTCCAGAACTTCTACATAAATATAACAACACTGTCCATTCCACAATCAACATGAAACCCTCTGAAGTAACTTCATCTGATGAGCAAAAATTGATCAGGACTGTTTATTATCCTAGATACCAGCCAACAACAAGAAAAGCCAGATACAAGGTGGGTGATCAAGTAAGAATCAGCAAATATAAGCACTTATTCAAAAGAGGCTTTACAAGAAACTGGAGCACTGAATTATTTACAGTGGTTCAAATTAAACCTGGGACCCTTAACACATATATAATAAAAGACCACCGAGGAGAAATTCTCAAAGGCCGGTTCTATGAAGAAGAACTCAACAAAACTAAACAGCCTGACACATATCTCATAGAAAAAATCATCCGCAGAAAAGGCAACAAGTTATTTGTCAAATGGCTAGGACTTCCAGAACACAGCTGGATCGATGCAGACCAAGTGATAATATGAGCACCTGGGATGTTATAAAAAGGCTGCCAGAACCTGAACAGCAGATTAAGGGAAATGGCAAGTTGCTGCCTGATAATATTAGATGTCTTATTGTTGGGCCATCGGCTTGTGGTAAAACTACACTAATGATTGATAATTTTTTATTGGCACCCAACTGGTTAGATTGGAAAAACAGGCACTTGTATGTCTTCTCTAAGAGCTTGGAACAATTAAAATATCAGCAGCTGATGAAGCTATATGATGGATTGGATATAGCCACTTTTGAATCAGATGTTAATCCACTCCATGAATGTCTTGATAACTCTGTTGTTGTGTTTGATGACGTTATACTGGATAATCAAAACAAGGTTAGAAATTTCTTTACACAGGGCCGACACAAAAACATTGATTGCTTCTACCTGGCACAGACTTTTTCTAAAATACCGAAGCAGCTGATCCGAGACAACAGCAATTTTATATGTGTGTTTCATCAAGATCATACCAACCTCAAACACATACATGATGAATATGTAGGTGGGGACTTGAGCTACAATGATTTTTCCAAGTTTTGCAGTAGGTGCTGGAACCAGGACAGTTATGGGTTTGTCACAATTGATATGACAAGAAAACCCAATAGTGGCAAATACAGAAATAAAATCAACAATTTTCTAGACATTGAAACATATATAAATAACCATGAAAAGGCCAATCATTGATGATCTTAAATTAAGAGATTATCTTGTAAAAAGATTTAAGGGATGGAAATCAGAGAACCGAGGATTTTATGAACAACACAAGCAAACAGAACAGCCTATTATTGATGCTATTAGTGAATTAGGTAAATATATCAAAACTGTTACAGAGCAAAATCAAAATTTGATCACAGAGCTTGTACCTGTAGCTGCTAGGAACATATTAGATTATCCAATCACCCCACTTTCTAGTATTCATACACCTAGTCCTATTGCTCCTCGAAGAATTGAAGCTACTCAGGATCCTATTGAATTGGGTCTTCTTGCTCAAAAATATTTAAGCACACCTAAAGACAACAAAGATGAGGTCTTTGGCTTATATGCTGACACAGAGCGTGATGGTAGCATCATACATAGAATTGGCAATTTCAGAGTAACATTTATGGGAGATGATATAATTGTATATTCAGAATCTCATCTTGGAGAAAGAGGTGCTTTTGTTAAGTACCCTGGCACACCTGGATTGTGGGAACTGATGACTAGGAAAAGGCCTGGCAGCTATACAGATCAAGATTATGAGCATTATAAAGAAATATTAATAAAATCAGATGCTCTATACCAGAACAATGATCCCACACAAAAAAGAGTCAAGTCTAGCAGTGGAGCAAAATACAACAATTTAATCAAGCCCATATGGTCACAGATCAAGACAGGTAGTGGAATCAAACAATACAACACCCTGCCTAAAGAATTTGTCTGGGTTGATGATGTCAGGAAACTTGTAGATAGGTTATTGGTGATAGCTGGGGAGGAAAATGCTGGCAACCACAATTTTTACAATGAAAAGGTTGGAATTATGGACATGATGAGCACAAAATTGTCTAATTTTATAGTGAATGACACTAAGGGCATTGGATATCTTATAAAAATTATTAATACTCTACCACCTAAATTTTGGAATATCTCTGAGGGTCGGGGGTTGGTTAATGATATTATAAACAAGCTGCCATTTGAACTACACATTCCAGGCTATCAGTATTGTGGTCCAGGCACAAAATTGGACCATAGATTAAACAGAGGTGATCCTGGTGTTAATCCCCTAGATGCTGCTTGTAGAGACCATGACATAGCATACAACACACATTCTGATCTTGACAAGAGACATGTTGCAGACAAGAAATTAGAAGAGGCTGCATTTGGTAGATTTGTAAGCAAAGATGCTTCTTTGAGTGAGAGAATAGCAGCATTGGGGACCACCATACCTATGAACACCAAACAAAAACTAGGGTGGGGGTTGTGAATATGTATATAATAAACCTACAATGAAGGCCAAGGGTGTTATGTATCAAATACCTTATGCAGGTCTTAAATCTCTTAAAACTATTGATAGTCTTTTAACCAAAAAGCAGCGCAAGAAAAACAATTCTTGTATTGCCAAGGGCCATGGTATGAAATTGTTGCTTAGTACCCCCCAATTAAAAAAATTACAACAATCTAGAAAAAAATCACATGTGGGGGGTTTCATATTTACTATCCCGGCCATCTTAGCAGCACTTGGGGCTGTTGGGAGCTTGGCTGGGGGATCAGCTGCCATAGCAAAAACAGTAATAGATGCCAAGAAAAATAGGGCAGAATTAGATGAATTGAAGCGCCATAACCTGGCCATGGAAAAACAAGGCAAAGGTGTTAAGAGAGCCATGAATAAGTTTAAAAAAAACAAGAGCCGCTTACAAACCAAGATATTGAAGCTTTAATCAAGCCACTGGGCATCAAAAATTTTAGAGGTGTGTACATGTCTGATTCTTTGCCAGAGCAACCACTCAACAAAGAGTGTGGCATTGTTAATTTGGATAAGTACAAAAATCAGGGCACTCACTGGATTTGTTATCTTAAATATTTAAAAGATGAGGCATTTGTGTTTGATTCATTTGGAGGTGTTCCACCTGAAAATTTAGTAAAATATCTAAAATCAGCTAATCTTTATTACAATAATGCCCGTGTTCAAAACTTCAAAGATGTTAATTGTGGACATTTGTGTTTATCTGTTTTTAGATATCTGTCTCAAATAAATAAACCATCAATTGAAGATTTTCAAAAAGCCTTGTGGTATTTAAAACATCATGGGGGTATTCCATCTCACCAGCCAAAATTCAATATTGAAACTTAGATTACATGATGATATAGTATATCCCAAAACAATAGCTCTCAGAGCATTTTATGGCATGTACTTGATCCCTAATATTACACACCACAACAACACAATTGCAGTTGGGGATCAACAAATTGTTATCACTCCAGGGCAATATAATCTGTCCACTCTAAATGCTCAGTTACCTAGAGGTGTAGTGTTAACTCAAAATTCTGTCACTCACAGAGTAGAGATTGTATCTGCTACAGAAACAGTGGATCTGGGTACTATAGGAGAGCTGTTAGGCTTTGAGAACAACACAAAACTTGAACCAGCCATCAAACACACTGCTATTAATATACCTAAATTCTTAGCCATAGAAACTCTGAATATTCACTGTAATGTGGCCGAGGGTATGATCACCAAATCAAATGGCATAGGCACTCACAAACAAACTGGCATTATTGCAACATTCAAACCTAACTCTGAATTTATGGAGCCCATCATCTACACTCCATCCCCAACATTATATTTTCCTGTGTGCCATAATAGAATAGATTATATTGAGTTGATGGTCACTAATGAAAAAGAAGAAATAGTTGATTTTGCTGGAGCCACAACAACTGCTATCATAGAGATTAATATTTAAATAAAAATACATACAAAAAAAATGGAAAATATTGAGAGTTATGAGCTACAATCATTCGCCCCAAACAGAAGGACATTTGCAAATTTAAATCAACCCAACACAGAGATTGAGGTTGATCTTGATGTAGGGGATGCCTTTATACACCCCCACAGAGCAGATCTATACATCAAATTTGATGTTGTAAAGGTCGATGGAACATATTATCTGGCAAATTCAAATATAAGATTGGTAGACAATTTTGTGCCGCATCTGTTCTCTGAAATTGAGATCAGAAAGCATGGTGTTGTTATAAACAGAGTGGATTATCCCGGCATTACCTCCACAGCTTTGGCCACACTAAAATTATCCAAAAGCGAGGCATCATACTACAAAATAGGTGGATTTGAGGCTGGTGATAAAATATTATCTAAGAGCCACACAGTGCTGTTCCCCATGCGCCTGTTGCCAGGATTCTTCTCAGATTACAAAGATATTATGTGGAAGGGTGGTTTAAGAATCACATTTAGAAGAGCTGCCAATGATAATAATGCTTTGATGAGGTACAGTACATTAAACTCTACAGGGGAAGCGCTGCCTAATACCCTACCTGATGAAGGCAAATGCATTATTCAGACTATGGAGCTAAGAATCCCAGTTGTTGAATATGAATCCAGTTATGCTCTTAAATACAAAGCAGATATAATAAAAAATCCACAGATTCCTTTACAATTTTATACATATCAATGTGTACAGAAGCCTGCCGCTGGTACTTATTATGAGTTTGATGCTACAAATTCATTCTCCAGTATACAATATGACATGCCGGATTTTGTGGTGGTACTGTTTCAGACTGGAAGACACAATAATCAGGAAAAAATTCAAGTAGATTTGATAACTGCAACATCAAGAGCATATATCTTAAAAATGGCAGAAATGAGGTATTTCCTAGAGAAAATTATAATTTAGACATGTCCAAGGATGATTTTCTTAAATTATATGAAGCATTTACGGCATACAAAAGGGTCACTACTGGCAATACTGACATGTATTACACACCAGATGAATTCAAAGCACAGAGACCCATGTTTGTCATCAACACTTCAAAAAGAAAACAAGTTGTGGTTAATGACAGGACAAACATTAAAATTATCTGTGAATTCCACAATACACTCCCTGATGACACCATATGTAGTGTTATTCTCATAGGTGAAAAATCATATGTTTATGATGTAAGAAATGAGAGAGTCACAGAACAATTCTAGAAGAATTACATTGTCTTAGTACTAGATATATGAGTTGAGGCTGGTGTCCAATTGAACTTAAACCAGAAGTAAATATGTGTGTGTGTGTGTGTGTGTGTGGGTGTGTGTGTGGGTGTGGGTGTGGGTGTGTGTGTGTGTGTGTGTGTGTGTGTGGGTGGGTGGGTGGGTGTGGGTGCGTGTGTGTGGGTGGGTGGGTGGGTGTGGGTGTGTTAATACGTTTGGCTTAGTTTTAAGTGTAGCCAAAAAAAATATCAAGAGGGGCATATTTTTAACAAACTTATGGACAACAATCTCACAGATGTAGCTTTTGTAAGTGTAGGCAAATCAATCTGAGGGGGTCATACTTTCCCGGGAAATTCCCGAGGGCATTTTTACAAAAATCTTGGATTAGACAGAGTACCACACTTGAGCAAAAAGCTCATATGGGCATGTTGAGCTAGTTTTAAGTGTAGCCAAATCTGCCTGAGGGGGGTTCATACTTTCTCGAGTTTATATTATATACTTTTATACTACTGATACCCTTACATTATTTTTAATGAAGCAATGCTACTTGTCTTGCTTCTATCGTTTTCCACTTTGTGCACAGAAAGGCTAATGGGGATTGGACCCACACTTTAAAGTGGGATACGAACCCAGGGTGGCTACAAACAAGCAGAAATGAAATTTCCTGACTTTTTCAGGTTTTTTAGGACAAAATTTACATTTTTCCCTGACAATTCCAAACTAAATTAATCGATGTTTTTGCAAATGGAAATAATAAGCTCATACAGATCCACGTATGGTTTTGTTAAGTACGAATATCATCTTCTATGAAATTGACTTAATTTCTCTATTCTCTATGATTTGAATTCAAACTGCAAAATAGTCAATTAGGAAAATTATTACAATTCACAAGCTAGGAAAGGATTACGGAATTTTGTCATACGCAGTAAGTTTAAAATAAAATACTTTATTATTTTTAAAGTTACGACTTAATGAGATAAGGATGAAGAGTGATTGATTAATAAATACAATTTGTACTTTATCAGTAATACAATTTGTAATTTATCAGTCTTCTTATACATTCTCGGTATTATATTTTGATATTTCCACTGAGGTTTGGAACCCTCTGCTTGCAAGTACCATGAGTGCGGACCAGGCACGTATCCAGGAATTCCTTTCGGGGGGGGGGCTCAACACCATTCTTTAAAAAGGGGTATAGTAAGAACCTCATATTGTATGTTTAAAACGAGTGGTGGCAATTGGGTTCCAAAACAGGGGGGGGGGGCGGAGGGCAGTGCAAGGAAAGTTTACTTTCTCTTGGTAGACAAGACTTAACATTAAGAGACCATAATGTTGAGGCAAAAAATGGGGAGCAACTATCCCTTAAATCGTCGCCACTGTTTAAGGCTGTCATTTTAATCAGAACGTGAAATCGGAACATTTTTTACCACTCGACTCCTCTGTTTCCATGCATTAACATTGTGTGCCGGAACCATCTCATTATGTGTGTTTGTCCATTTCTTCTCATCAGGCATAAAAACATCTATGGTGTCTTTGAGTGTTTTTACGAAGCTGTTACACATGCATGGGATGGACAATCCACTCCACAACGCGATATTCAAATTGCAGGCTGCGAACTGGACGCAGACAGCTCTCGAATATGTATCTCTGATTCCAGCCTGAACACCACTAACGTCTCTTGTCCTCCCATGTTTGCAGCTCTTATAAAAGCCGAAACCCACCAAATTGTTCTGATTCAGGCCTTAGCACACACAAGTGTTCAAAAATGCCTGTCACAGCTTCCGCTGTCTTGTCATATATCGGCACGAAACAAAGGAAGTCTTCTCGAATACAGCTGGATCACAAGACAATTAATGCACAATGAAAACCCTTCCGTTCCCAACACATCTAATGTTTCGTCTCCCAATATGATCAAATGCTTATTCATTTATCTCCAGAGACGTGCCCAAGGGAGGGTTGGTGAGGTCATAGCCCCATTTGACCCAGTATTCCTTTTTTTGTAAAATAAAAAGAAGAAGAAGAACGTCAAAGACAGGAAAAAAATGGCAAAATCAGGACTGACCACCAAAAATAGTATGCGTAACCCCTCTCCCTTCCGAAAATCCTGGGCACGACTCTCTTTATCTCGGACAATTTTTTTAAAATCAACTCACCAGAAGTTTTTATCATCGTATTGGAGATCCGTTCTTCCTGCAGGTTTGGATATGATCCTTTAGGGTGCTGTCGTCTGGCTGCCTTCACACCTAACCTTAACAAGGCCCTAATTTTCCATCCTTGTGACTTGGATTTTCAAGACTTAGGAAGGTTTTTAGACCGAAGGGACATGTACTATGTAGACATTTTAACGAAAAATCAGTTGAAGTCAAAGATGGCTAGGTGGCTCAGTTGGTAGAGCCCTGATTCGGGTCCTGGTAGAGCCTGCAATTGCCGCCTAAAATGTCTACATATGCAACGTCTTCTTGCTTTCTCTTCTCGATATTCATAAAATTTTCGGCTGTCTCTTTATGCTAGTTAAGTGTTTGAATGTATTTTGAACCCAGTAGGCTTAAAGAAAAGTATTTTTTATATCATGAAATTCTCGGACTGCATATACGAAATTAGTTCTGGCAAAACTAAATCATCACTGAAAACTTTGATTTGAAGTTGATCTCTGCAGCTTATTTCTGTTTTAATAAACCACTCCAATATCCGGTACTGCTGAAATATTCACTTTTGAGAGAGAGATAGAGAGAGAGAGAGAGAGAGAGAGAGAGAGAGAACTCGACCCGAAGTAGCACTACATTGAGGCCCCGGAAGTTCTACTGTCGTCAATGTCTTCATTTTCGAATAACTATATCTTATAAAGCAACCAGAGGACGCTGACTGATCTGATCACCAGAGCTAGGAATTTTAGGTGCAAAAATTTGCCAATATAGGTGCAAAAAAGGTGCCAATTTTTGTACAAAAAAGGTGCTAAAATAGGTGCTAATTTTCAGATGTAAAATTTATTGTGAGCAGTGCATACATATATGATTCAACTCGCTGAGACAGGAGAAGGAAACGAAGACAAAACAGCTTTCCTACAACAATTCGTAAACAATACAGTATAGGACAAAAAGAGCACAACTTCTAGCAATTGTAACGGGTCATTGTTGGCACTGTTTAAAGTCCGCGCGCTTACTACATTAAAGTCCAAGAACTGAAGAAAGCCGATTCATTGTTGTTCGGTAAACAAGAATCGCGTGCCAGGAAGCCGTGCCTTGAATGTGGGTGGGGTTAACAGCGCGTGAGTTGTATTTAAAAAAATGATAAAGATGCAAAATTGGCGAAAAGGTGCAAAAGGTTCTGAGATTGTGAAAAAGGTGCAAAAAGGTACAACCAAAACATAATGAGTAGAGTTCAATACATGCTTATTTTGGGGATGAGTCACTTTTTTACCCATTTTCACAGAAAAAAATTTAAGGTGCTGCACCTAAAATTCCTAGCTCTGCTGATCACCAATCGACTGTATGAATTGTCACACTTACCTCTGAAATCTCATTAACCGATTCTTTGTACAGATCAACCGAAAAATTGAATCCGCGTATTTATATCCTCATTATATTCTAGAACGTTCCTCAGATAAAACGATTCGTTAATATTGCCAGTAGTTGACTCCTCTCATTCAAGAATGTACCCTCTCCCGCCTTCCAGAGATTAGAAATTACAACGAATCGCCCTACGTGTGGCGCTACCTTTGTTGTGCAGCTTCCAAATGCTGACAAGTCTCTACATAGTGCTCAAGTGCGCTGCGACAACACCGAAACCGCAAGAAAAGTTTACGTGCAATATTATCAACAACAGGGTTATAGAACATTCTCCGTCTTGCCTCGATAATTGTCTATCTCCTTAAATCATCGTCACATTATTAAAAAAACCAAAATCCTAATTTTATCTAGTGAGAAATAAAAAAAATCCATGGGGGGCCTCGAGCCACCTCAAACCCACCTTGGATACGTGCTATTAACGATAACAGGGTTATAGAACATTCTCCGTCTTGTCTCGATAATTATTTCTCTTAAATTATCATCACATTGTTCAAGAAACCAAAATCCTAATTTTATCTAGTGTAAACAGAAACATTTCCTGAAGGGGGGCTCGAACCTCCTGATTACCACCTTGGATACGTGCTATTGACAAGAATAGGGTTATAGAACACTCTCCGTCTTGTCTCGATAATTATTTCTCTCAGATTTATAAATTTGTTATCTTCACATTATTCAAGACACCAAAAATCTAATTTTATCTAGTGTTTCAACTAGTTCATTATTAATCTGTATAGATGGCACCTCATGTTAAGCAGCGCTCTCGTAGTTTACGAGAATCCACTAGAGGCGCTGGCGCTGCGCTCAGAATTGTATATAAACAGCGACGCTGCCCCGACAGGCAGTTCTGTGTTGGCTCTTCGGCGACTCATGGTCGAGCTCTGCTCCCGCAAATAGCCCAGCATTGCAAGCACACGGGTGCTTAGGGATACAAGAGGGCTTCTTACCGTGTGGCCTACTCTGGTAGATTATACGAGAGGTAGCAATATTTCTCGGCCTACCGAGTAGAATATACGCATTGTTTCAAGCTCAACCTCCTACAGTGTGGCCTGCCTGTAGAACAGAAACGTACTCCTTGTGCGGCCTACAGGTAGATTATACGCATTGTATTGGGTTACGGTTTAGCTCGTGGACATATTTACTGTTGGGAGACGGCCTACTAGATTATACGAAGGGTATCCGTATTCTTTGGCCTACTAGTAGATTATACATTTCACAACAGCCGATGCAGAAATGACGTCATCTTTTGGCCTACTGTGGTAGATTATACGAGCGATAGCAATATTTCTCGGCCTACCAGGTAGATTATACGAAGGGTGATGTTCATCGTTAGTTAATTTTTCATTAAGGGAAAAACGAGCAGTGTTTTATTACTGCCTACAGCTTAGCATTATTCAAGTAATTAATTAAAGTAAATAAAGTTTAACTAAGCACTATCCTTTGTAAGCTTATAGTAAATTTCCGTTGCTTTGTTAATATTACTCTTTACTAGGAAAGCAGATTTAAATGTTCCTTGAGTCGTTTAATTAATGCCCTATTGTCCCCAAGTCAGCACAGAGGCGACTCAATGCCATACAAGAAAAATAAGGTCCTTTATTCCCCACTGGAGAAAAATTGAATGGTCCCTGTCCTCCCTCTCCAAGACTTCTGCAGAGGAGATTCGAACCTGGAACTTCAAGAACGACAAAAGTGCAGTGAAATCTTATCGGGAGATATTGTGACTTTGTTTTGTGCGGATATCTAATTTCACCCTAGTTCAATAAACTGTTTACGTCGACGCTAACTTTCATTATATATATATACACCCGAACCCTGAGTGTATAAGAGCATCATATCTCCGGCTAGAAAAGAGCTAACATCATGGGTAAAACTGAATAATGTTCCCCGTCACCACGTCGAACCCGGTACGTTGCAGTCAAGTACTATTCTGAGATACTGCAACCGCAACGTCGTGCCAGAAGGCGTGTGTGTGTGGTAGTCTAACCCGAGGGGCGTTTCAGGCTCGAGCCACCTCATCCCACCTTGGATACGTGCTATTAACAATAACAGGGGTATAAAACATTCTCCGTCTTGCCTCCATAATTATTTCTCTCCTTAAATTATTGTCACATTATTTTATTTCACACCACAAGAAACAAAAAAAACTCATTTTATCTAGTGTAAACTTAAAACTTTCGGGGGGGGGAGGCTCGAGCCCCCTAAGCCCCCCCACTGGATACGTGCCTGGTGCGGACTCATTTTTCAATGCATAAAGCTACTTCTCTCTTCTCTGTAAAGCAAACAACTTAACTCTTGCATACAAGTGAAACAAGAATCGAACAAAATAAAGTGTCATATTTCCTTACATTATCAATGGGATTTCTGCTTCAGTACAGTATATCCAAGTGAAGTACTGTGATACTGACAACATGCAATTATACCATTAATGCTGACGAAAAGGGTATGTAGGTATTATAAATATAACGCAAGGAATTTATGGAATTGCATTGTATAGGTACCTGATTTAGCTAACCACAAATTAAAACAGGAACACTCTAATAATAAAAGCTTCTGAAATTTCATATACGAGGGGCATCCTGAAAAAAGCTCCAATGGTGCCTATACGCAGCACTAGTGGTCAGAGCTAGACACACACACATGCAGGCAGGAAGAAGTGGCATGTAGCTGTAATCTGGTACAGTTGCAATGCAGCCGTTTTAGGACAGTTCTAGGTTAAAGATTGCAGCTCTTATACAGTATCCCACCGACTACGATGTAGCCTACATTGCACGCTCAGAATTTGGCACAAAGCCACCAGCAATCGTGTGAGGTGTGCAGATTGGACGTCGTGAGTGATTATGGTCAGACGATGGTGCAGACAATTCACGGAAGGCCAATCGAATGTGCACAACCCCATACAGCTGAGTACACACGGGCCCTTTGCATCACTTTAGGTGAGAGATCTTGGACCACTCCCTGTATAGCCCTGGCCTTGAATGTACCGACTTTCATCTCATTGTTTAACTGAAGAGGTTTCTGGCAGGGCAAGGATTTGACAGCTACACTGCGGTAGAGATAGTTCAAGTCTTTGCTGTCAGACACATATACCATGGGCATACAAAATTTAGTGCCATGCTACGACAAATGCCAGAACAACGGTGGTGATCATGCTGAAAATTAGGTTAGGACTCACTGTTACTAATGCAATAAATTACAACTGATATTCTTGTTTTATTTATGCCTAATCGGTAGGGACCTTGATATTTTGTTATTTTATTTTCAAATTGGTGCATTTTCTTATTTTTTTTTATTTTAGCACATTTTCTGGCAAGTATCTGAAATTATACCTTCATGGCGTTTTTAAACTACTGTTTCAAATTGTAAGTCACATGGCTTACGCCTCTTCGTGAGAGTATGATATGTTTAAAGTTATTTTGGGAAAGTTATTTTCCATACCCCTTTTTTAATTTTAAGGTAAGGATTTTAGATAATGTTATTTTCCCCGTATATACTGAAGGGTGCATAATGTCCATAAGTGGCGACGCACCCAAAAAATTAAAATCAATCAATCTCGCGTGACAGATACCGATATATTTTGTTTTAGAACATTGTATGCCAAATATACCGAAACTTAATACTCCATTGTGCTTTTAAACTATTATTTTAAATTGTAGGTCACATGGTCTACGCATTTTCGTGACAGTTTGATATGTTGGAACAGATTTTTGAGGAAGTAAAAGTAAAGTGTTCCGCTGCACTTTTCCATGAAGGTGTATAAGGGTTTCTTGATCACGGCTGAAGATGGGGGTGATGTGATCAACACCACGCTCCTGGCTACCTTTGTCCCTCAAAGTTTCCTCAAGGTATCAGCATGATGCTGGGTGGGTGCCGGAGCAGTTTGAATAGGTAGAAAACATCCAGGTTCTCCCCGCAGGGGATCGACCCGGGTCTCTCGCATAGTAGTCAGACGCCCTAACGACTGAGCTCCATTATTACTCGCTCGACAAATGCCAATGGTGCGCACTTAGCTTGGAAATTCAAAACATATCTCGTGCGACAAATACGAAGATGTGGCTCCCGTGTGACAGTAGATACGCACTCGATCTCCTGTTAGAACCCTGCCACTTTGCTCTGTGGTGCAAATGGTTTTGCTAGAAGTTGAAAAAATTGTGGGAAATACATGATTTAATGTGGCTGTCGGAATTTTTCCGTGTTCGTATAACTCTATAGTTTACTCTTGAGTAAAATGTTGGAAAACTTGCATGTTCTATGTACACAAACATGGCCTAGAAAAGACAGGAATGTTGGATTTCATGGAATTTTTCGTTGTTATAGGACATTTCTTTAAAAAAAATCGCTAGAAACGCCAACAATTCACATTTTATGCCAAATTCGCATTATTTCGATATTTCGAACGGGCGAAAATGTGTCCAGACATCACTGCACATTCCTGAACATAACTTCGCAGCAATTACAATTTTTCACGGTTTTGGCGTTTGCGAAAAATCAATATCCCTACTAATCGGAAATTACTTTTTGGCCACCCCTCGTATAAATCAGTAAATGGAAAGTGAAAATTTAGCAGGGCTGGCAGAGAAAAGTCAATTCTTGAAGAGAGTGATCTTCTTTTGTGATTGAATGATTCGAGTAAATATATTAAAATATTTTCGTATTTATTATTAGTATTTTATTTCATAATATTGGACATTAACCTTACTCAGTGAGAGAGTAATGACCATCTCCCACGACTTTAAACAGACAGGACAGAAAGTGGCGTTAATTTCATTGCAATACTAGTGTTGCAGTAAATTTGATGTTGGGAGCATGCACTTGCCAATTTTTATAACTTTCACCAATGCAGATTTATGTTCAAGTTTTTCGTGATAGTATTCAATATATACCCCGTTTGGTTGGATTCTTCTTGATATCTAAGAATAGTGCAATGTCATTGTAAACGTATGTAAACTTGTGCGAAACCAGTAATACGTCAGCATGATGAAAGAAAACCTTCGTAAGCACTGCTACACTAAATAAGGTGAAGTGAGCCAGAAGAGTAATAAAATTCCAGCAGCATATTTACAGTTTAAAGATCTTCTTCTTTATGCATGCGATTTTTGTTGGATGTTGCAGTACATGAAATTTCTGTCGCATGTTGTAGTGAGATACTTTGTGGCAATATTCGACAAAAATCGTATGTATCAATGGAACCTATTTGTTTCCATGTTCCTTCAGTTTGCCCAACAAAATGCCTTACTAAGACGTCCGACAACTATCGGACGGCGCCACCCCCATCCATCTGTTGACAAGTCCCCTTACTAGTCCCATACGGACAAGAAAAAATGACAATTCAATGTGCTCTATGGACCTTCATACTCTTATGCTTGGGTGGAAACTCTGACACAGGTCTGGGGCAAACCTGGGAAATTCATATTGAGGCCAACCTCCCCCCTCTCCGCAACATATCCATGCCACATTTTCGAACAGTTTTTTACATTTTGGCTCATTATTCAACTTGTATGGCACCCAGGAACATCAAACATGTTTCAATCTCTTTGGAAACGTCCATTCCTTGAAGAGGATACTAAGGTTTGCGCCATTTCCCCAAAATAGCGGGAGGAGAGGGAGAAAACTCCAGATTTTTATGTTTTTTTCATAGAAATTTGGCCGTCGCACCCCCAAACCCCCCTTCCTCGGTTCGGCGTTCTGAATTGTACAAGGCTGCATGCTATGATGTTTTAGCTGCAAATCAAAACTTATCCGAAGTAGATTGCTCCCATAGTGCACGAGTTATAACAATTTTCCTCCAAAAATGCAAATTACCGATTTTTCGTTAAAAAAAACAAAAAAAACAACACATTTTGGCTTATTATTCAACTTGTATGGCACCCAAGAACATGAAACATGTTTCAATCTCTTGAGAAATGTCCATTTTTTGAAAAGAATACTAAAGTTAGCGACTTCTCCACAAAAGAGCGGGAGAAGAGGGGGCAAACTCCAGATTTTTATGTTTTTTCCCTTGAAATTCGGGGGACGTGCCCTCTCCCCCAAGACCCCCTTCCTCGGTCCGGTCTTCTGAATTGTACACGGTTGCATGCGCTGATGTTTTAGCTGCAAAACAAAAGTTATTCGAAGTAGATTGCTCCTATAGTGCCCGAGTTATAACAATTTTCCTCCAAAGAGTGTTCGAATTTAAAATGCCCGGGCGAGAGAAATTTCTCTCTCTCTCTCTCCTCCTGCGGGGTGTAAGGGGTGACCTTCCACGTAGTACACCCAAATGTCAACCTCACTTCCACGTTAGTGCACCCTGGACTTAAGACTAACGAGGCTCTGGCGACTGGCCCCATGGCCAGTATAATTTTGTTTGTATTGTCCTGTTCTTTTGTCCTTATGTGTGCTGAGTGCCCCTTTACAGCCTCAGCTTTTAACAGAAGTCAGAACATTTTAAATTTTTTAGTTATGCAACGATAGAGTTGTTATTTGTAGAGGTAAGGGGCTGGCCCCCGTATACTGTGACGGGAGCAAAATAGCCTAAGTGCTGACGCTCCCAAAATTTTAAATTCAAATTCTAGTCAAATTCTCTCCTCCTGCCATCACTGGTTTCTGGCGCCGTGGTTGTGTTGGGCATAAAAGGGGCCTAAAAGTTACGAACGAGATTTCCTGTTCCCGTGCAGAGTTCTATAACGATATCTTTAAATAAATAAATAAATAATTAAAAAAAGTCAATGAAAACGATATTCCCTGACATTTCCCTGACTTTTTTGACACCTTAAATTCCCTGACTTTTCCCGGTTTTCCAGGTCTGTCGACACCCTGGAACCACTATGTGACCCCCAGCCCCCCCCTACCCCCTTGGTATAGGGTGTCTTGCTTCTTTGTGTCAGAGTGAGATCTGTAGGTAGTGTGGCCTCTGACCTTGGATTTTCGCAATCGGAAGCAGAAAAGAAATTTCATTTTCAATCCATCTGGTTTTAAGCTAATGTGAACTCGTCCCACTGTTTACGATGCAATTCGAATAATTGTCCGAGCTCCTACAGGGAATCTAATCCGGACACCCTTCATTATAAGTGGACATTTGTTGTTACTACTCTATAGGAAAGGATATTCCAGCAGAAATGGCAAATTCGCGATTATTCTGTGCTTTTCGGAGGGTTTCATACACCTACTGGATGGCGTAGTGGTAACGTCGTTAACTTGTAATAAAGGGGTCCCGAGTTCGATGCACAATTCGTATCCCAGCCCCGATTGGACTATCTGTGCGTGAAATGGACTTTAAACAAACCTTAATAAAAGATCAAAGAAAAACAACTTTCCAGTAACATCCTTGATAAAATAAAAAATCAATTGTTTACAGTTGATATGTAACGAGTATTTTTCACCATGGCGGCAGAGGGCATTAAGCGATCGAGTAACGATCTATCCACCCAAGGTTCCAGATTCGAGCCTCAACTTGGACATCAATTATTCATCCTTATCTTGGGGAGGGGGGAATACACAATAAGATTTCGTATCATTTTCAACCGTTGTTTTTAAAGTTGTTCAAAGGAAAATGTAATCGGGGGTTGTTTCAATGAGGGTTTGCAATTACCACTTCGGTTTTTCCTGTGTTCTTTACTGCTTTCATTTTAAAATATTCAAAATTTCGGGAGAGGTTGTTGCCTCAGACTCCCCTCTGCGAACGCCAGTGTACTGATGTCTCTTTCATGCATACAACATTTTTTGGCATTTAGTGCGACATCTTGTCGGATGAAATCTGGACCTTTTACGCATCCGATAATTGTCGCATTTTGGCGTACCAACTTTCGGTATTTTGTACAAATTCAATAAATGCCAGATACTTGAAAGTTTGCCTAGAAATATGTAATAGATACAAACGTACATCAAACAAATGTAATATTCAGAACATCACTTATATCAATGCTTCTCCATAAATCAGGCAAAATGTACTACCGACTCCGAATTTCCATGCCCTTTCACCAAGGGTGTTCGGGAAAAGAGGAAATAAATAAATTGGTATAATGCAGAAAAGGAGCATAATCTTAGGTGGCACGCTTCACCATTTGAAGGTTAACGGGATCGTTTTCACTTTCATTATGACCCCTTCGAAACGCCAAGAAGGAAAGCATGCTGTGCTAACAGATAATCAATCACCACAGAGGGGTTCAGATGTCCTTCTCAAGATCAAAACACTTTCCGCTTCAAGACTACAGTACTAGCTTTCAAGCGGAATGAGTTTTGACCTTGACAAGGACTGATATGCCTCTGACACACCTGAGATATATTTACATGTAAGAAATTCTGTTTCCGCGATTTCTCAAGAAGGGGAGAGCGGCTCAACACGATACATGTATAGATAGAATAAACATCAATCTACCCAATTTATATTTTTTTCCACAAATTTTCTTCAAAATCACGAATTTTGAACCTACAATCTTTATATCACAGAAAACTTATTCGATAAGCAGACCAATGTTCGCGCCGAGATTTCTCAAGAAGCGGTCAGCGACTCAACACGATACACACACCTATCGACAGAATAAACATCAGTCTACCCAATTCATATTTTCTGTCCACCAATTTGCTTCAATTATGAAGATGAAACATGTATTATGTAATATGTTCTTAAACTGATTAAATGAGAAACTGCTAAGTTTTAATTAAAGGACTATCATTATGCATGGAAGCCAATGATTGGATTAGTATGATGAAACAGACTGATATTGGTATTCATGATGAAAGTTGTGCAAATTACTCACAATTATAATAATAAAATATATTAAAAACTTACGTTTTGCGAGTATCTATACTGCTTCTGCTACGTTTCGGGACGCCACTGCTCCCTTCTTCAGGCTGTTCACTTTTAGGTTATACTCAATTCATAACCTCGTCGACCTTTTATTAGGTATAGGATATGGGATTGGTTAAGTGTGTGTGGTTAAACAGTACATACTTAACACACCCATAATAGGTGTGCGTCAATTTTACCATGCTGTTTTCCTGATTAAAACTGCCCCTTGTAACGTTAAAACTTTAAAACTAAATAGCCACGGCCCGCGTGTTCTGCAATTGCAATACTTCAAGTTTTCCTCGTAGAGCGTGAGGCCGAGCGCCTCCCCTCTCCTTCCCCTCCAGTCTTTCCCCCCTCTCCCCCTCCTTTCCAGTTCACGCAAAGTCAAGTGAGAATTCCTCTTCCATTTGAGCTTGGCGTGCTACTTCCGGGGTTACGTTAAAACCTATTTTTACGTATTCCTTCCCATCCCACTTTTTGAACATTTTCCCCCACATCTCGTCGATATTCCCATCGTCTCTGTTTAATTTATTCTCTCTTCCCTTACAAATATATGACCCTTCATATACATTCCTTCTTAAAGGTTTTTCTTCTTCCCTAAGCACTTTCCGTTTGGTGATAATGTGGCCTTCGTCAAGGATATGTTCGGAGAGCCCCGTTTTGGGAACCCCCTCTCTTATATCTTTGTCATGCTCTCCCCACCATACATTCATGCTTCTTCCTGTTTGACCCACATATTCCTTCCCGCATTGGCAAACTATTCCGTACACCCCCTTCATCCCTCCCTCAGGAATCAGGAAAACAGCATGGTAAAATTGACGCACACCTATTATGGGTGTTAAGTATGTACTGTTTAACCACACACACTTAACCAATCCCATATCCTATACCTAATAAAAGGTCGACGAGGTTATGAATTGAGTATAACCTAAAAGTGAACAGCCTGAAGAAGGGAGCAGTGGCGTCCCGAAACGTAGCAGAAGCAGTATAGATACTCGCAAAACGTAAGTTTTTAATATATTTTATTATTTTGATATTGGTATATCTGTGGGGTACATTTTCAAACTTAATGGTTTTTTGACACTATTTGAAAGAAACAAATTCCTTTGCCCGAGAGGCAGCCATCTCTTCCCTCATTATATTCTCCTGTGAAAGACAGGAGACTGTGTTCTATCTTTCACAGGAGAATATAATGAGGGAAGAGGTGGCTGCCTCTCTGGCAAGGAATTTTTTGCTTTCAAATAATGTCAAAAAAAGCAATAAACTTTGAAAATGTACCCCACAGATATACCAAAATCAGTCTGTTTCATCATACTAGTCCAATCATTGGCTTCCATGCGTAATGATAGATAGTCTCTTAATTAAAACTTAGCACTTTCTCATTTCATGAGTTTAAGAACATATTACATAATACATGTTTCATCTTCATAATTGAAGCAAATTGGTGGACAGAAAATATGAATTGGGTATATTGATGTTTATTCTGTCGATACATGTGTGTATCGTGTTGAGTCGACGTGCGGTTCCTGAGAAATCGCGGCGCGAACAATGGCCTGCTTATCGAAGAAGTATTCTGTGATCTGAAGATTGTGGGTTCAAAAACGTGATTTTGAAGAAAAGTGGTGGACAAAAAATATGAATTGGGTAGATTGATGTTTGTTCTGTCGATATATGTGGGCATCGTGTTAAGTCGCTCTCCGCTTCTTGAGAAATCGCGACGCGAACATTGGCCTGCTTATCGAAGAAGTATTCTGTGATCTGAAGTTTGTGGGTTCAAAAAACGTGATTTTGAAGAAATTTGGTGGACAAAAAATATGAATTGGGTAGATTGGTATTTTTTCTGTCGGTATATGTGGGTATCGTGTTGAGTCGCTTTTTGCTTCTTGAGAAATCATGGCGCGAACATAAGTCTGCTTTTCGAAAAAGTTTTCTGTGATCTGAAGATTGTGGGTTCAAAATACGTGATTCTGAAGCAAATTGGTGGACAAAAAATATGAATTGGGTAAATTGATGTGTATTCTGTCGATATATGTGGGTATCGTGTTGAGTCGCTCTCCGCTTCTTGAGAAATCGCGATTCGAACATTGGCCTGCTTATCGAAGAAGTATTCTGTGATCTGAAGTTTGTGGGTTCAAAAAACGTGATTTTGAAGAAAATTGGTGGACAAAAAATATGAATTGGGTAGATTGCTGTTATTTCTGTCGGTATATGTGGGTATCGTGTTGAGTCGTTTTTCGCTTCTTGAGAAATCGTGGCGCGAACATTAGTCTGCTTTTCAAAAAAGTTTTCTG
The DNA here is from genome assembly GCF_977018435.1 of Lepisma saccharinum. Taxonomy (NCBI): domain Eukaryota; kingdom Metazoa; phylum Arthropoda; class Insecta; order Zygentoma; family Lepismatidae; genus Lepisma; species Lepisma saccharinum. The sequence continues at coordinate 102,920 of NW_028143193.1, forward strand.
TGATCTGAAGATTGTGGGTTCAAAATACGTGATTTTGAAGATAATCGGTGAACAAATAATATCAATTGGTTAGATTGATGTGTGTATCGTGTTGAGGCGCTCTCCACTTCTTGAGAAATCGCGGCAAGAGAATTTGGTAAATTTCTCGTATCGGACAAACAGCTTAAATTTCCTAATTTTCTTTATTTCGATATTCGTACTTACGTATTCTGCATTGACGAACATTGCTGAAGGTGACATTTCGCTTATTTAATCGAAAATAGCTATATTTGCGACATATCGAGTAATTTTTCTTGCTTCCCTCTTCTTGCTTCTTCCCTTCCGTAACACGGGAAATGGCCGTCACAGTTTCACCACCGTAGTCAATATGCAATGTTTCCACCCCACGTAGCGTAGAAAGTGCAAGATCGGCACAATTGCTCATTATTTACCGGTGAGGAGGAAAGTCGGAAACGTGTTCGGGAATGTAGTTTTGATCCATTTTAATGCGAATGCATGTTGTTTTCTACTAAAATCTATTTCCGACGAGCTATTGCTGCTGCCGCCATTTGCTTTCTGCAGGAGAGCACAATACACTCTATTGATGCTGCTAGAAGCCGATGTTGTCCGAATGTCGGAAACGTGTTCCGGAATGAAGTTTTGATCCATTTTAATGCGAATGCATGTTGTTTTCTACGAAAATCTATTTCCGAGGAGCTATTGCAGCTGCCGCTATTTGCTTTCTGCACGGGAGCACAATACACGCTATTGCTACTGCTAGAAGCCAATCTTGTCCATATATGCTAAATTGAACGAAAGAAGTGCTAATGGAACCTAACCAAACAGGCCTAACCTAACCTAGTAGGCATACCTCGTCCCCGTGATGGTCCGTGGGTGCTACCCGTGGATGGTTTGTGGGAAATAAGGATCAACAGTAAGTACTCGTTAATGTAAGAAATATACATTATTTTGTATATGCTAAATTGAACGAAAGAAGTGTTAATGGAACCTAACCTAGCAGGCCTAACCTAACCTAGTAGGCATACCTCGTCCCCGTGATGGTCCGTGGGGCTATCGTGAACTTTTGGCCCAAAAATTATGCCTACTAGGTTAGGTTAGGTTCCATTAGCACTTCTTTCGTTCAATTTATCATATACAAAATAATGTATATTTCTTACATTAACGAGTAATTACTGTTGATCCTTATTTCCCAGAAACCATCCACGGGTAGCACCAAAAACCATTGACGTTAGCCCAAAAATTCACGATAGCCCCACGGACCATCACGGGGACGAGGTATGCCTACGAGGTTATGTTAGGCCTGTTAGGTTAGGTTCAATTAGCACTTCTTTCGTTCAATTTAGCATATACGGACAAGATTGGCTTCTAGCAGTAGCAATAGCGTGTATTGTGCTCCCGTGCAGAAAGCAAATAGCGGCAGCTGCAATAGCTCCTTGGAAATAGATTTTCGTAGAAAACAACATGCATTCGCATTAAAATGGATCAAAACTTCATTCCCGAACACGTTTCCGACATTCGGACAACATCGGCTTCTAGCAGCAGCAATAGAGTGTATTGTGCTCTCCTGCAGAAAGCAAATGGCAGCAGCAGCAATAGCTCGTCGGAAATAGATTTTAGTAGAAAACAACATGCATTCGCATTAAAATGGATCAAAACTACATTCCCGAACACGTTTCCGACTTTCCTCCTCACCGGTAAATAATGAGCAATTTTCAACACGTTGATCACGTTCAAATTTAAACGTGTGACCAGTTACATAAACGCATATTTGGAAACACTGGCCCGGATTACGTCATCACGCACAGGCTACATCCACCTGGAAGTAAATGGATGCAAGAGCTCAGGGGGTGTTATTCCGGCTTCCCGCGCTACGGCGGCACGTGAAGGTCTTCTGCTAGAGTGACGTCAAAAAGGGGATCCCTCAGCTGCGGGCCGCTTAATAACATGTAAAATCATACAAGTTTATCGCCTCATAGAGGCGATTGTAACTCTTGGGAAGCAATGTTTATAACATGCAGTTCTTCTTCACTGCTTTCCCGTACCTTCTCAAGTTAACTGAGGATGGCAAACGAACAAATTCATGCTGAATTCAGCAAAAAGGGAATCCATGTCTTTGGTTCTTTAACACTATTTGTCTACACTTCCACACGCAGCAATAAAGCTGGTTGGTTGGTTGATTTGGTGTTTTAAGTCCACTTTATGGACAGTAAGGCTAATCGGGACTGGACCTACAGGTTAAAGTGGAATCCGAACCACCATGTGCCTTCACCGGGTATCGACTCCTTGATTACGAGACACAGCAATGAAGTTAAATTATTATTAGATGAGAGTCTCATCTTGAGACGAGCACAATAGATAGAACACCCGAAAAATCGTAAAGTGAAACAATTTGAAATGCCTGTGTGTGCTGGAGGGGGCTGGGAGTAGAGTCTCGTGCGCATATTTTCATGCAAATAATTTACTAACTTAATTAATTACAGCATGGACATAACTGCAACAGGATCGAGAGAGTAAGATTGAACGGAAAGGGTTAAGTAAGTCCCTCTACATGTATATAACGGGTCTCCATGACAGCATAACGCTTTAGGAAGCCAGAGGCCCCAGTTTGAACCATAGTAAGGCAAAAAGCAATGCTTGTCTCATTCTCCACTCATTAGTTCATCATTCATTTTCATAGTAGCGATCAACCCAGTAGAAATTCGTATTTAAATGAACGACACATACATACATATTGATTTATTATTATTTCGTTTTTCTGCTACTTCTGGCTAATCGTGAAGATGAGGATGAATGGTGATAAGATGAGGCGAATGAAGGGACAATCATAAACATGCAAGGACAACACAATACGAGCCCCACCAAGGATTACAATGGCCACGAGTCCAGACGCCAGAACCTCGCTAGTCACTAGTATGCAAAATGCAGTCCAGGGTGTACTACGTGGAAATTAATACAATTGGGCACTCAGGATATATATATATATATATATATATATATATATATATATATAAGCCTATGTTTAGGCTTTTTTGTAGTCTTTGGGTCCTGTCGAGTTACATCCACGGGAAGCTCCAAAAATTTCGGTGTTGTGTGTGTGTGAGTAAAACTATTATTATTATGAAGTTACAGTTACGCAATAATAAACTTCTAAGCCGTATGAATGCAAATATTGCCATCAGTTTCAATAATACGAATGTCTATAACAGTATCCTTCTTATTTAATTTTTATTTAACACGTAGTGTTTCTTTTTTTTTGATACGGAAGAAACATGCATCAAATTATGTCAATATATTGTACATATATTCAGGTAGTGTTGTATTTTAAAAATTTCCAGCAGTAGAATTTCAGGAACTTCTTTGCAGGGGCGACTTATTGTTGAGAAGAATTAATTGAAGTTACTGCTGCAGCATAACATAATAAGTACGAGTATATTGCAAAATCATAGAGGATATGGAGTGGGTGGAGGACGTCTATGCAAATTATCCTAGTGGGGGAATTTTCTTTAAGAGGATTTTCTTAACTAGAGAGATAGCATTCCAAAACCTTTCCCTCTTTGAGCACTGCTGCCTCTCCTGTGAAAAAATCTTGCGGGCGTCCTTGTCAAATTGCGTCATTACGAGGTAAATATTTTTTCTTATTTTTGGGTTGCTTTCCTGTAACTTTTACCTAATTGGAAGGCGAGGATGAGTAATGAATAGATGAAATAGACGGACACCCGCAAAGGGACACAATGTCCAGGCGGGACTCGAGCCTTAAACCTTCGCTGGGTAGCGAGATCGTAACTTAACCAATTAACGTTCTCATCTATTTCTATTTTGAGGGCCTCCCGATAGCGTAGTGGTGACGTCATCGCTTTATAATCAAGGGATACCGGGTTCGATACCCGGTGGAGGCACATAGTGGCTCGGATCCCACTTTAAACTGTAGGTCCAGTCCCAATTAGCCTCAATGTGCATAAACTGGACTTGAAACGCCAATTTAATCAATGTGTCTTATTATTTCACGTCGCTTTTTGACATATAGAGCGAACTAGGGCAATGAAATGAAAATGAAAGATGAAATAGAGAAGACACACAATTATACACGCCCATGCCTCAACCAAGGTTCGCTTCTGAGTTCATAGATCGTTACGGTAGCGATTCCTCCAGGTAAGGGATATACGATAGACGATTTGACGTACACCGAGGGGGTTCATACCAGCAGTTAGGAACATTCAAATGGAAAGTAATTGCTTCTAGTTTCCGAAAGCGACATGGCTTTCATTGTTCGGTATAAGCCAACTTACAGGCACAGATTTCTCCCAGATGTCAGAAAAATCTGCAGGTCCAGTAGCGATCAGGTATTCGTTTACAGAAGTGCTTGTGCTGTTTGTCTTGAATATTGAAAGCTAGTAATTTTAGGTCGTATTACGTGTATTCGGTGTCTGTACCATGAATAAGCGTGCCAAAGGTAAACATTCTTGTGCTGTTGCAGAGTGTACCAATTAGGGCTTTAAGGAATCTGGCACCACATCTATTTCTATTTTGAGCGCCTCCCCGATGGCGTAGTGGTGACGTCATCGCCTTATAATCGAGGGATTCCGGTTCGGTACCCGGTGGAGGCACGTAGTGGTTCGGATATGGAAAAAGTTATTCAATTTGAGATTGTGTTTGCATCCTTCCATGGGTCAACTGTTTCCAAGCAACATAAAGTTATGGACACTCTAAAGACAGTACTTCAGTCAAAATTTCCTGAAGTTAACGAAAAGATTATTTCCCTGTATGTCAGAACAAGAACTTTTATTAGAATTCGACATTTGAATAAACTAATGAAACTCAAGTCCATGGAAGCAAGTGCAGTCAGAGAAAGACGACAGTGGGTAGCATCGTCTTCAAAATCATAAGTCTCCAGGAAGGTAAGTTGTAATGAATTTTTATTCTTACTGATATTTATTTCCACCTCGGCCTCCACCGTATAGTGATTAACAAATCACATTGCTAAACCAAGACAGAGGCCAGGCCTATTGTTCATGTATTTGTTATTTGACGTCGCTTTTTTACCACTTTTGATTAATCGCGGCGATGAGTGTTGATCACATAAAATTGATGAAAGGGCAGGCACAAAGAACATCAATGCCCACGACGTGACTCCAAGTCGGGAACTTCAGTGATGGGATTCAAAGTCGAACACGCGGTTGACCAGATTCGCCATCGAGCTGGCACGAGTTTCTTTGAATTTATTAAGAGATTACGTTTTCCCACTACACTGCATTTTATCCATTTATTATTTATTTATTAATTTCTAAAAAACATATTTTGATGTTACGGTATTTTAAACACAAATCAGTGTAGGTAGAATATTTATGCAATTTTACCATAGTGTAAAAACTTAAATGTAAGCGAAAGCATGTGCGCATCACTAGTTAAAGATTTTCACATCTACAAAAGAATATATATATATATATCCAAAACCCATTTCCAACTCACTCAAGGATTATGTTAATTCAATTCAAATTTTACGCGGGTTCAGTGCCATGAATCTAACCTTTACTGAACAGAATGAGATTGGTTCATACAATGTATCGCCGAAAATCAATTTCGCTGATATCCCGTTGTCGCTGTTCTATTTTCATTAGATACGAGCTCCAATTACCATTTTAATCCTTCGTTTTAAAAGTTATTCAAACACAAAAATAGTTATCGGGGGTCATTTAATTATTATTTTTTTTACTTCATTACTGTCTTCATTTGATTTTTTTGATTTTCTAAGAATTTCGGCGGGCTGCAGCCCCTTAAGCCCCCCTGCGTACACCAGTGCTTGCCACACTCATCTAGCCTACGCTCCCATCAAATTTATCATTTCATCATTCATTTTTATTGTTGCGGTTACCCTAAAAACGTAGAAAAGCGACGTCATATAACAACAGCGACAGCGACATCCTATGTATACTAGATATATAAAATATAATGAACAAATTATTAATAACAAACATCTGTGAAAATTTGAAGGTATGAAGGATAATAAGTATTGGTGTGGTAGCGAAATATTTAATACGTAAAATTGTATTTATTTACCCATACGCAACTTCAGATTTCAATGTAGCGGTTATATAAGAGGATAGCCGTGATTACTTTTTGTTTGATTTGTATAACGCCATTTATTGTAATTGCGTGCTGTAAACTTCTTCATATTATTGCCTAGGTCTTATTCCTTGCGTTTTGCTTATTATTCTACTGCAAATGGTTGATTGACCCAAGATATGGACAATTAAAAATGAGAATATTTCCCGTAAGCTTCCATTGCTACGCGAGCCTCGTCACTTGACAGATCCCCTTGGTTACGTCAGAGCTCGTTGCGGCTTCTGGCCAATGGGAGAGCTCCGTGTCTCGGAATGCTCTTCCTAAAATACTTCTATATTCCTTGGCAAGAGCTCTCGTGCAACGGTCACACATTTATATCGAAAAAAGATGATTAACCGGCAAAATTCAATGAACGATGCGTGAAAACACTTCCCCGAACTTCCACAAGTATAAAGAAACTGCATTCGGTAAGTACTTTCTCCTGTAAATTTGAAGAAATCCGTTTGTCCGATACGAGAAATTTACCAGAGAATTTATTACACTTAAATATATCCAATGAATACGGAAATACTCTCTCTTCGTGTTAAAAGTTTACTACACATTTACATGCGTATTACAAGCGAATCAATGGCAATGTATCACCCCGGAACATTTTTCAACTTGGGATAACATTTTTTTTTTCAATGAAAAAAGCGTTATTCTTAACATTATAAGTATTTATTGGTCGTTGCTAATTGGTGGGCAAATCTTGACTCACATTGTCTATCGTCAGCTGATATGCATTGTTACTAAACTTATGAACCGATAAATGTCGCACAAACTATTCACGAAAGGTTTTTAAGCGAAAATTGATCCACAAACCATTCACGGAAGGTTAGGTTAGGTTCAGTTAGGTTAGGCAAACATAGAAAATTGAACTGGAAAAAAAACGCTTACACGTCATCTTGTAAAACTACCGCGTAGTTGCTACACTAACACTTATTAACCGAAAAATGATGGTTTTTAGGCTAAAATTGATCCACAAATCATTCACGGAAGGTTAGGTTAGGTTCAGTTAGGTTAGGCAAACATAGAAAATTAAATTGAAAAAAAAAAAAAACGCTCACACGTCATCTTCGTCATCTTGTAAAACTACCGCGTGGTTGCTACACTGACAGGGGGATACATAATCGAACGCACGGAACATTTGATTCACGTAGTCGACGGTAATGATGGCATGAGCTATCGTGCAACGGAGATACATGAATGTCGAAAATTACATTATTTACCGGCCGAATAAGTTGCACGAATGGAAAAACACTATTCCCAGCTTCCAAAAGTCCACTGGAACTCAATTCCGTAAGTACTTTCCCTTCTTTTCTCCTGTAAATTTGAAGAAATGTGTTTTCGCTATATCTGACTGTTACCAATAATAGTAACATTCAAGGCATTTATTTTTAACATGAATACGTGTTATAACTTTAACATTATTCAACTAAAAACAAATGTTTGATTAAAGGAGCGCTCCCCCGCGGGTGTCCTTCGGAAACACAACAGCCAAATTGTGTTTATGTGCTTCTAAAAACAATAAACAGTAAGAGGAATAATTCTACAATGCAAGCAGTATGTACATACAAGAAAAAATATACAGTAAGACCACTTCATTCTCACTATTCAAATGTTTATTACTCAATTCTGGAATACATGCTAATATTACTTACAATTGATAGCTGGCAGTTGAGTATTTTTATGTTCCTGAAGGTAAATCACATGTTTTATTGCAAGCAAATAAATGGAAAATCCCTCCCGCTATCCCTCTCACTGGGTTGCAACACTTCACAGTTGTATCGCTGTCGCGCTTTTCTACTTATTTAATTAGATTAGAGATTGATTGATTGATTTATGCACAGTAAGGCTAATCGGGTGAAATTTGACATCAGAAGGTGAATCATAGCCGCTGTAAATTTGGTAAAACTGTCAAAGCCGGAAATCGGATTTCTTCAAATTTACAGGAGAAAGTACTTACGGAATTGAGTTTCTGTGTAATTTCGGAAGGTCGTAGAAGTGTTTTCAGTACCAGTTTCATAGATCGGAGACACATTAAAATCAGATACTTTGTGTTTTGCATGGTTCGTACTTACCAATTGTGTATTGCGGAACATAGTTCAAGGTGCCATTATGCTTTTTACATTAAAACAAACACTTTTTCTACTGAAAAAACGCATTTATCTAAGTGCTACCGAACTCACGTAACGGTGCGATATCGCTTACTTTGTGAATGATATACTTTGAGAAAATACCTCAACTAACGTTGGGAACCTTGGAGAAACTCATTTCCGTAAGTTGTTTCTTCTGTAAAAATGAAGAAATGTGTCTCGTATGTATGAAACTGTTACCGAAAATAATTTTTGTTTGAAATTTTTGAGTCCAAATTTCCAACGGATTCCTGGCTCCGCCCTTGGGGTAATTGACCTACCGCCCCCAACTGCTAACACGGCTCCGCCTCCCCTCTGCTCCGGCTCCCCAGCTTTATCCCTGTTAGAGACATGTTAGAAATTGGCCGGAGTCACCCTGCCCCCAAATGAGTCCCAAACTCTTAAATTTGAAGAAATCCGTTAAATCACACAAAACACCTTCTAGATGTTAAACAATGCTACAGGAACTTATTGCCGTAAGTAGTTTCTTCTGTAAAAATGAAGAAATCTGTCCGGGGAATATCAGATTAGTACCGTTGTTTTTTTCAACATAAATAACTTTTTTCGAGTCGAAACAGTGTTCATTACTTGAAGAAAGGTTCACATTTTGTGTGACAATGATTTCCAAAATTCTACAATAATTAGTCTTTGTGCTAGATGAAATCATAAAACAACCGATACCGGAAAAACATTTTTCATTGTATTTACGCTATTGGAACCTAACCTAACAGGCCTAACCTAACCTTGTTGGGTGACCTGGGGTAAATATTGGACAAAAATCAAACTTTTACCACAGCTCCCACATTTATTAACTTTTCTAGCTAGTACTTTTTTGGTAATTACTATTTGATATATCTGTCGGGTACCATTGTTGAAATTTATTAATTCCTTCCAGGAGTAGAAACAAAAATAAAACTGTGTCCAAAAATTACCCCACCCTTGGGGTAATTGTTGGACACAGTGGGGTAAATATTGGACCTTAGTTATCAATGTGTTCTGCACTTCTGCACAGTACAGAGATGAGCCATAGGGGGTAAATGCTGGACAACGGTGTGTACTATAGGTGCTGTGTTTGAGGTAATTATTGAACAGCACATGACTTCTGTAAAAAATGTATAACAGTGAAATCTAATAAAAATTAGCAACTTTTTGTTTTCCAGGCAACCTTTTAATAATTTCTAGCATATTGGTTACGTGCGTATTACTCGCTATCTATAAACAAAAATACGTTAAAAGTATTAAATTTCGTCTACTTACATAAGTGAGTATATATTCGTTTTAAACTACGTTTTGGAAGCTTTCCTGCTTCCTTCTTCAGGTGGTCGTATTTTAGGCTCGGAACATCAAGCCACATTGGAGAAGTGTCATATGAGGATACTAGGTATGCGTGGGTAGACAGAATTAAATACTTTTAACGTATTTTTGTTAATAATTTGTGCTTTGTTCAAGTACAAACATTGAACAAATGGTGCTTTTAATCACACAAACTATAACAAGTTAATTTAAGCATATTGAGGTGCTGTCTGTCACCAAACTACAACTAACTAACTAAACTGATTGGTACTAATCTGATATTCCCCGGACAGATTTCTTCATTTTTACAGAAGAAACTACTTATGGTAATAAGTTCCTGTAGCATTGTCTAACATCTGGAAGGTGTTTTGTGTGATGTGGGAATGTTTCATAGCGGAAATTTAACCATTGACGCATAGCCCTACGAACCATATCTGTTAAGGTTAGGTTAGGTAGGGTCACGTATAGGTTACAATAGTTAAAAATTGGTTTAAAAAAAAATAGCCCCACACACCATTCTCGCATAGCCCCACGAACCATTGACACATAACCCCACGAACCATTGACACATAGCCCCACAAACCATTTCAGTTACAAAAACACTTTTTTTAAAAAAAATTGCAACTACTTTCATCAAAAAACGTGAATGCACCTTCAAGAATGTTCCGTGAAGCAGATGGGTAAGTACGAATGTCAAAAATTCACAAAACGAAAAAGTTATAGGTGTCCGGGGACTATAAGATTTTTACCAACTGATTAGAACTAAATACGGTTATACCTAAAAACTAAATACATAACTTTTCAAAACTTCAAACTTTTTAGACAGCTTCTTTGTTCAAGTAGGCCTACAAACATTGCACAAATGTATTTTAATCAAACACACTGCAACAAAGCATATTGAGATGCTATAGGCTTACACTAAGTTGTCACTTTCCACATCATCTTCAATCATTACACGATCAGACTGGGGAGTAGGGAATATTTGAAGACTAAAATTGGTAAACACTGTGAGTGCCACAATAATTCAAACACAGTTTTCCACGTTAAACTGTGAAATGTGCCATGCTTTATAATGTGGTAAACGTGAAATGTGACTGGTAGCCCTCTAAGTAGTTCAAAGGACGTGTAAAGAGGTCACTAGTGTGCACGTTCTTAAGGGCTGATGTGCTGAATGATGCAATTTCCCAACACTTTTACTTTTGACACTTACAATGTTTACCACTTTTAGTTCTCATTTCGTTCCTGAGTCTAGAGATACTTCAATTTTGATTTGGTGTTTTAAGTCAACTTTATGCACAGTAAGACTAATCGTGACTGGACCTACAGTTTAAAGTGGGATCCGAACCACTATGTGTCTCCACCGGCTATCGAACCTGGTACCCCTTGATTAGAAGGCTACCACTGCACCATCGGGGAGGCACTAGAGATACTTTGAAACATTGACCTTACTTCATCATTACAAGTTATTTGAAATGGATTAACTGATACAGTTTGCACAGGACCATAAAACACATACAGTGTTTTCACAATTTCACTCTGTGGTTTGCGCTGACCACCAGTACCTGTTGCAGTCCAATAATCAAGCTGTCCAATAATTACCCCATAGCATGTCCACCAATTACTCGCTGTGTCTAATAATTACCTCATAACTAAACATGCATGTCATACTGTTACTGTTCATCCTACAATGGTGTTTTTCAGCACAAACCACCTTCATACACATATCCAAGACTGGGCATTACAAAATTCAAGATCAAGTAAAATAAAACAAATACAGTAGAGCGTCGATTATCCGAAGTAATTGGGGGACATGGGTGTTCGGAAAACTGGTTTGTTCGGATAATCGAACTGTACATGTTTATTTGCCAAAAAGAAGTACTGTACAGTAAATTTATTCATAAAAACAGGCATCTCTTTAAGTATTACAAAGTAACGTACAAAGGCAACTTTAGTAGGAATATATAGTATGTGGTACAGTTTATTAAACAAAAATATGTACATATTACATACGCATTTTGCATGAACAATACATACACCGACAGAAGTGTGCTGATTGTTGAAACACAGCGACTGGCGGCTTGGCCGGTCAGCAGCGCCTTATGAAGGCCCCATTAGAAGCAATGTTCCGCCAGCGGTGGCTCAGTGCGGCGACTACTGTGGGAAACTTGGTTTGGGAGTGAGGGGGATGATGGACGGTAGGGTGGGAGAGTAACAGGTGCGAGCGAGTACACAGTTCGGTTAAGCGGTCGTTCGGTTGACCGACGTTCGGATAATCGACGCTCTACTGTATATACACAATTTTGTATCATGTGAAAATAAGTTAAAACCATTTTTTTAAAGTACTTTGGGTTATTAATATATTTTTTGAGAAAACGTACTAATATCATCCCAATAATTAATCAGAGCATTGCTGGATATGCAATTAACAAATGTTAATTGGTTAGATGTAATAAATTATGATACAACATGGTTTTTGGTCCCTGTCCATAATTTACCCCGATTTTCTGTGTCCAATAATTACCCCAGGTCACCGTAGGCATTCCTCGTCTGAAATAATAAAAGAAACTGTGCGTAAACCATATGGACGCGAAGGAATGGAGAAATTGGCCGAGAAATGCATTGCTTTTAGTAGCAGGAAAAACATTTTTTATGCGCAAAAATAAAATATAGTATTCGGAAAAATAACACCGGAAAATGGAAGCAGAATGTACGTACTTTCAGGGTATATAACTTTTGTTTGCGTATGTAGAGGAAAAAAGCAGCCCATGTTCTGCAGTGAGACCAAACATTTTCCAGTTACGATAGTTTTCTCTCAAGTAAATTTTTCAAAATGGTATATCCTTTGTTACAATGTATGTATCCCTTTCTACATCAAATCAGGAATGAGCCATACAGATCAGCTAGTTTTGCTATATGTTACGCGGTTAAATTGAGGTTTTGCTGATGTTTTGATTCAAAATGTATTTTTAAAGAAGTGTTGAAGAGGAGTAGCAATTTAACACTTTTATTACAAGAGCATAATAGAGTTAATGTTTAGCATAATCACAAGAAGCTAATGATAGATTTTGAATGAGATTACACCTACTACTGTTCAACTTTTTACAACTACTAGATAACATCCAAAGGGCTTTTTCCTATCCTGACATACATCCTATGTAAGGTTACCAGACATCCGGTTTTTCCCGCATATATCCAACGTATTTAGCCTTATGTCCGGCATCCGGCAGGCATTTGAAAAATATCATAAATGTCCTATATTTTGAACGTCACATAATATTATGTAGGCCACGGTGTCTCAGTCGGTAACGCGTCTGACTACCATGCTCAAAGTCACGGTGTTCGATCCCCGGCCGGTTCAAATCCGGGAACTTTTCTAATGTTGGAAGCGGCCCTGGTGCCCACCCAGCGTCGAATGACACGGGTACCTGGGGGAATCCCTGGGGGGTAAAGGCGGTCAGGGGCATGACGCTTATCACATCACCCCTACTCATGACCTGATCAAGGAAGTGTGGGGCGTTACCCCCACACCTCCTATACACCTTCATGGCATGGTGCTGAGCACAGGGGAACACTACCTTTTTTTTTTACATAATATTAATTAGGAAAATACGTACATGTTTCGTTGAACAATGGGAAATCATGCAAGTTACAAGTCCATTGTCCAAAATGAAAATAAAAGTTTGTCCTGCTAGAGAACACACAAGAAAATGGAAGCAACTAATGAACAAAGTTTTGGGTCTTCATTCTGATGTTACTGTTCAGTGCCTGAGTAGAATTTCTAGCCTTCGGGTTTATACTGATGGAACAAAGTGTTTCCCATTCTTATTCAATATTTTGATTGCAAAGCAGGGGTATAGAGAACAGAGTTATTCAGGGTGTCTACCAGTCAAGAAAGCCATGAAAGTCAAGAAGAAGTAAAGAAATCAACAAGTAGGTCAAGACGTTAATAAAAATCAGGAAATTATACTTGCAGTCAAGAATTTTTACTATCACAATCACTGACTGGTTGATTTACGTAGTTTAATTTACTTCACATTTCTGCCCCTTTGGCTAATTGCGAAGATGAGGATGAATGGTAGTGAGATAAGATGGATGAAGAAATAATCACATACACATAAGGACGACAACACAAGCCCAACATAAGATTATTCTGGCTGTGAATCCAGGTGCCAGAACGTCGCTAGTCTGCCAAATGCAGTCCAGGATGCATTAATAGATAAAGCAAGTCTAATTCTTTTGTAAAATACAGCTTCAGTTTTAATCTTAACAGCCCATTTGGTAGGGGCTTTTCATTAAATATCATAGATATGTATTTTCTTATTTGCTAATTTCCAACTTTTCCTAAGGAGGGATCGAATCAATAAATGTTAACTAAAACAAAAAAAAAAGGGTCGAGAAACGTCCTGGTAAAGACAAGAATTTTAGATTTGATATTTTGGTAGATATCCTGTAATTAAACTAAAAATACCATTTCAAACTATGGTAATTGCTGAATATTTGTTAGCCATTACAGGTCATAATGCAAATGTGAGAGACTACTTTCACTACCATCAGCACAGTGGACTCACGAGAGATTTTTTTCCACATCTGTAAAAAGTTTGGTCTCATCAATATATTTTGACTAAACCTGCAATTTTGAGAAAATTTTCTCTTCTGAGAAGTACCAGTTAAAACATGTAGTAGAAGTACATTGTTTAGTAGGTAAGACTTTACTTTACGTCCTTTTCCTAAGGAATATGTGTCATATCTCGTTGGAAAGCTTATTGTATAAGGAATTCAATAACGTAAATCCCAAAGCGAGGAAAAATTATCTGGAGGAGGAAATCGATAAAAAATGATGTTGTCCGGATATGCATAATTGAACGTACTGAGGAAATTCGATGATGAAGCACATATTTAGGGGTGAAATGAGTGCTAATGGAACCTAACCTAACAGGTCTAACCTAACCTTGTAGGCATACCTCTTCCCCGTGAATGGTTCGTGGGGCTATCTTGAATGGTTTGTGGGGCTACCCATGCATCATTTTTGGAGCTAACGTGAATTGTTTGTGGGGCTACCTGTTCATGGTGTTTGGGGCTAACGTGAATGGTTTGTGGTGCTATCGTGAATGGTTCATGGGGCTATCCGTGAATGGTTTGTGGGGCTACCTGTGAATGTTTAGTGGGGCTATCGTGAACAGAAAGTGTAAAAAAAAAATGTGTACTTACCCGAAGACATGCTGGCTGTCTGCAAGCACGGTTTTGAACGATGCACTAAATTTTTACTGGGGATAAATTTATTTTACACTATCTACAAGTTTTTGGAACCTGTTCTTTTTCATGCACCATACACACACACAACACACTGAGAACGCAAAGAAGCAATCACCACACAGAACGCAAACGAGCAAAGCACACACGTTCACAATGCTTACAGAAAGACGAGCCTGCAGTGTTGTTAACTCTCATCAGTTGCCACCATATGGCAATAAGGACGTAAAGTAGAGTCTAGCCGTTTACTATATTACAGTACCTTTAAGAATTCGTTATGAATTCATTTTTTAAAACTCAAAAAGTGACATTTTTAAATGACTTTTTTATCATGTTCTGTAGAAATATGTTATTTATTGTGAATGTTTTGTGTACTACATTTTGGGACAACATGTTCTACATTTCCCTTATAGCGATCTGGTAACCCTAGTCCTACATGTACAGTTGTGTATCCTAGAACATAGGAAGAAGCCCTGGGATAAAGATTGAAATCTGATTTATTATGTTCAAACAGAGACTCTTGAATTAGGCTATATTGCATATGAGTGCTTATGTGTAGCTGAACGTTCTTTCTTTGTCTTTGATCTTAGCAGAGGTGCACAGTTCTGCTGCATTTTTAAGCCATGTAATATTACCATGCTAACATCAGTCATGTGTTTGGTGTACAGTTATCCCCCATGTGCCTAAACATGTAACAAGAAAAGTATCAATGCGGCGAAAGACAGAGCACACTGCAGTTAGTGAGGAAGTGAGAACACGTAGCTATGTTAGGGTGTACTGATTTTCTCAAGACCGTCCTTTTTTTTTTTTTTGAGGAGCCTGGCCTGTGTTCTACTATGCTACTCCAAAAAACAAATATGTCCTATTTCTAAAAAATATCCTGCAAAACATCCAGACGAATTGTTTACCTCTTTGAAACTGTTAGTGCCTTCTAAATTAATAGTATTGTTAGTTTGCATAGAAATACTTGTAGATTTAAAAATTTTTAAGTTTGCTTCGCTCGCACATTTTGTCTTGCTGTAAAGCTTATATTTATTGCGTAGAAGGGGTCCATCATGGAATCCTCCACCCTCGATTTCGCTAGGGATTTTTTTTTTTTTGGATGATTGTGTGTTGCAAATTGTGAAAAACAAAATTCTCGAGCACGGAAACAAATATTTATGAGTGTACAGCCATTTAAAGTGCAGATACAGCCATTTAAAGTTGCGAGGTGGAAGTCTACTTGTAGCCATGTCAATTTCATACCAGCAACCCGCCAGCCACCCGCACCTGTACCGATGAATATATAACAATCGCTTTGGCTCCATCACTTTTTTCAGAACTAAACAAGAGAATTTCATAAAAATAGCACCCCGATTTCGGGCTCAACCCCTAGGATAATTAACCTACTGTTACCGTGGCCCCGCCTCTGCTATGCTCCGGCTACCTGCCTTTTTCTATAGAGTCCCTTTAAAGACATGTATATTACGTAGGTAAGGAATTTTAACATTACAAAAATGTAAGTTTCGTAGCACGTAGATCTCTAAAAATTTCCTTCCTCACTATTTAAAATCTTCCTTTCTTAGAAGAAACTTTATTTTTGACAAAGAAATGTGCTACAAATGAAGGGTGGAGGATTTCACGACACAGCCCTTAGAAGCAGATATTGCATGCAGTCTGTTCATGATATAACATCAAAGGTACTGAGTGGTGACTAAAAGTATATGCAGGGGCATTTTGAAAGTTGGAAATAGCCCAATATTGGTGATTTGCATGTTTGCATAGATGAGATGATTACTGCAGCTGCGGCAAAAGAAATATATTCTCAGTATTCATTAATATTTTAATATTATTTCACAATGCATGATGTTTTATGGTAACTACTGGCGTTCTTCCATTGCATTGTTTTCTTAAAAGACAATAAACACGCAATATTATTTATTTGTGTAAAACAATACACTGTCCCAGGGGTGCCTATCCCCCCAAGGCCCATGATGCACCCCCCCCCCCCCCCCGTTTATGCCGAATTAATTACTCAATTTTTATTTTTTTTTGAGACAAAATTTGTGGAAAAATGGAATACAAGAGGTGCAACCACGAATTTTGTCTCGTGGGCGCAAGTACCAGGATAGACATACCAATAATAATAATAATAACATTAATAATGGCTTTATTATTATTATTACTGCTACTACCAGTAGTAGTAGTAGTAGTAACAAAGATGTTATTATCCTCATAAATTGTGCAAAGGGGGGTAGAAGTCTGTGCAAAAGCATTTGTTTGGAACAAACGATATGAAACATTTTTCAAAACCGTCAATTTCACATTAGCTAATAATGGAAAACAAGCACAAAAACTGTATTTTTGAATGGCAGAAAATGAATGATAAATGCATTCCGAAGATACATGTCTAACTTTCACGGACAACATGTGCTTTACACATATGCGACATAAAATAGAAAATACATATTCAACAAGCTAACACTAAATTGTGTACGTATTGAAAGTTTATTCAATACAAATATACTACACATATTATTTAAATACATTACATTACAGAAATGAAGCAGAATGCGAGCGAAGTGAGTAAGAAAACTTTTAGATCCAATTTTTTGCAATTGAAAACAATACTGATTTAATTTGGTGCAAATAATTTCACTGGACGCAATGGCATTCTCTCTTTTACAACTATTTTTAGATCAGTCAGCTCCCATGGCCGACTCTCTCCGCTCCTAGCTAAAGCTCTGAACTTGACGAAAACTAGAAAAGTAGATAATGCAAGCGAAGCAAGCAAGAAAATTTTACAAAATGTATTTTTATTTGCGTAGAATTTGAAATCGAAGGGTAATTGCTCCTCTGTGCTCCCCTGCAGATGCCCTTGGCCAGGCACGTATCCAGGAATTCCTTTCGGGGGGGCTCAACACCATTTTTTTAAGGGGTAAAGTAAGAACCTCACAATTGTATGTTCAAGACCAGTGGTGGCAATTGTGTTCCAAAACGATGGGGGGGGGGGGGGAAGGTGTTTCAAGGAAAGTTTACTTTCTCTTGGTAGCCAAGGCTTAACATTAAGAGGCCATAATGTTGAGTGAGGAAAAAAAATAAAAAATGGGGAGCAACTATCCCTTAAATCGTTGCCACTGTAAGGCTATCATTTTAATCAGAACGTGAAATCGGAACATTTTTTACCACTCGACTCCTCTGTTTCCATGCATTAACATTGTGTGCCGGAACCATCTCAGTATGTGTGTTTGTCCATTTCTTCTCATCAGGCATAAAAACATCTATGGTGTCTTTGAGTGTTTTTACGAAGCTGTTACACATGCATGGGATGGACAATCCACTCGACAACGTGAGATTCCAATTGTGGGCTGCGAACTGGACGCAGACAGCTCTCGAATATTTCTCTCTGATTCGAGCCTGAACTCCACTAACGTGTCTTGTCCTCCCATGTTTTCAGCTCTTATAAAAGCCGAAACCCACCAAATTGTGCAGATTCAGACCTTAGCACTCACATGTGTTCAATAATGCCTGTCACAGCTTCCGCTGTCTTGTCATATATCTGCACGAAACAAAGGAAGTCTTCTCGAATACAGGTGGATCACGAAACAATTAATGCACAGTGAAAACCCTTCCGTTCCCAACACATCTAATGTTTCGTCTCCCAGTATGATCAAATGCTTCCTCATTTATCTCCAGTGACGTGCCCAAGGGAGGGTTGGTGAGGTAATAACCCCATCTGACCCAGTATTCCTTTTTTTAAAAAAAAGAAAAAAAAGAGGAACGTCGAAGTCAGGAAAAAAATGGCAAAATCAGGACTGACCACCAAAAATAGTATGCGTAACCCCTCTTCCTTCCGAAAATCCTGGGCACGCCTCTCTTTATCGACACATTTTTTAAAATCAACTCACCAGAAGTTTTTATCATCGTATTGGAGATTGAAGTAAGATGCGTTCTTCCCGCAGGTTTGGATATGATCCTTTAGAATGCTGTCGTCTCCCTGCCTTCACACCTAACCTTAACAAGGCCCTAATTTTCCATCCTTGTGACTTGGATTTTCAAGACTTAAGGTTTCAAACCGAAGGGACACGTGATACATGTCGATTTGAATGGGCCAACCAACAGCAACATTTCACACCATAGCTACACAAAAGGCCGCACAAACCTGATCTTCAGGCGACACAGTGTGAAATCTCCCTTATTAGGCCACTGTCATGGTCACCTCGAAGTAGTAGCTCTTGTTGACCACAGAAAAAAATATCCTCAACCGGTGATAATGCTCCTCAGTTTTCTTCTCTCTCCTATATTTTGTGTGCTTGTTCACTATACAGGCAACACCTTACGATTTGATATACACATGACATGTACTATGTAGACATTTTATCGAAAAATCTGTTGAAGTCAAGGATGGCTCAGTTGGTAGAGCCCTGATTTGGGTCCTGGTAGAGCCTTCAATTTCCACCTAAAATGTCTACATATGCAACATCTTCTTGCTTTCTCTTCTCGTCATTCATAAAATTTTCGGCAGTCTCTTTATGGTAGTTAAGTGTTTGAATGTGTTTTGAACCCAGTAGGCTTAAACAAAAGTATTTTTATACCATGAAATTCTCGGACTGCATATACGAAATTTTGTTCTGGCAAAACTAAATCATCACTCAAAACTTTGATTTTCAGTTGATCTATGCAGTTTATTTCTGTTTTAATAAACCACCCCAATATCCGGTATTGCTGAAATAATCACTTTAGAGAGAGAGAGAGAGAGAGAGAGAGAGGCCTTGATCTCTTCGGCCCTCGAACCGAACTAGCATTACACTGAGGCCCCGGAAGTTCTGCTGTCGTCAATGTCTTCATTTTCGAATCACTATATCTTATAAAGCAACCAGAGGACGCTGACTGATCTGATCACCAATCGACTGTATGAATTGTCACACTTACCTCTGAAATCTCATTAACCGATTCTTTGTACAGATCAACCGAAAAATTGAATCCGGGTATTGATATCCTCATTATATGCTAGAACGTTCCGCAGATAAAACGATTCGTTAATATTGCCATTAGTTGACTCCTTCTCTCATTCAAGAACGTACCCTCTCCCACCTTCCAGAGATTAGAAATTGAATCGCCCTACGTGTGGTGCTATCTTTCTTGTGTAGCTACCAAATGCTGACAAGTCTCTACATAGTGCTCAAGTGCGCTGCGACAACACCGAAAGCGCAAGAAAAGTTTATGTGCAATATTATCAACAACAGGGTTAAGAAAATTCTTCGTCTTGCCTCGATAATTGTCTATCTCCTTAAATCATCGTCACATTATTCAAAAAGCCAAAAACCTAATTTTATCTAGTGTAAAATAAAAAAAAAAATCCTGGGGGGGGCTCGAGCCACCTCAACCCCAGCTTGGATACGTGCTATTAACAATAACAGGGTTATAGAACATTCTCCGTCTTGTCTCGATAATTATTTCTCCCAAATTATCATCACGTTATTCAAGAAGCCAAAATCCTAATTTTATCTAGTGTAAACAGAAAAAAATTCCTGAAGGGGGGCTCGAGCCTTCTGATTCCCACCTTGGATACATGCTATTGACAATAGCAGTGTTATAGAACACTCTCCGTCTTGTCTCGATAATTATTTCTCTCAGATTTATAAATGTATTATCTTCACATTATTCAAGACGCCAAAAATCTAATTTTATCTAGTGTAAATTGAAACATTTCCCGAGGGGGGGGGGCTCGAGGCACCTCATCCCCACCTTAGATACGTGGTATTAACAATAACAAGGGTATAAAACATGCTCCGTCTTGCCTCGATAATTATTTCTCTCCTTACATTATTTTCACATTATTTAAGAAGCCAAAAACCTAATTTTATCTAACGTAAACTGAAAAATTTGCTTGGGAGAGGGTCGAGCCCCCTGTGCCCCATCTTGGATACGTGCTATTATCAATAACAGGGTTACGGAACATTCTCCGTCTTGCCTCGATAATTATTTCTCTCCTTAAATGATTGTAACATTATTTTATTTCACACAAGAAACAAAAAACCTCATTTTATCTAGTGTAAATCTAAAACTTTCGGGGGGGGGGGGCTCGAGCCCCCTAAGCCTCCCCTCTGGATATGTGCCTGCCCTTGGCCGTCAAAGTTTGTCCCCTTGCTACCCTAGAATTGACTTCCGTCGAAGGTTGTGGGGGGGGAATCCCCCTGTTTTTGCAACACGGTGTAATACAGACATATTTAAGCAATATATGTTTACTTTAGATACTTTAGCTTTAGGCTCACTGCCATTGGTAGTCAACCTTATTCTGCACAGTTTGTCTGCTTGACTAACCTTGTATTAATGCGAATACCATGCCCCCCTCCATCCAAACCGATTCTAAAGGCATAAGAGGTAGTGTTTCATTTCAAACCTATCACCGCGTTCATCCACAGGTAGGTAGAAAAACTATACATAATGACCAAAACTAAAAATCAATAACAAGTCAATCAAACAATACGATCCCCCCATTTTTGTGTGAAGATATGTAGAATGGGTATAAAATTTTGTCCCCCCCCAAAAAATTCCATGATGCAGGCGTGTCATGAAACCCCCCTGTGGGCACCCCTGCACTGGCCATTGTTGAGAATAAAAAGAAATTGGCAGCAGAAAGCGTTTTGCTGTACGGCCGTTATATGGCACAGCTTTCGTTGCTTTCATCCCGCACCCTTCCCCACTTAGTCTGGCCCCGCCCACAAGCTTTCCCCTCTGCGCGTTGCTACTCCAGACATTCCAGAAAAGTTGTATAGTATGCCTCTGTGGCCACCACAATAGACCAAAGTGAATGAGAAAATGTAGTATTTACAAGTATTACAGTCCTTACAACTATGCAAAGTTTCATTGAAAATTGGCTGATATTCTGAAAGGTAAAACAAATACATTTTCAATTCTCACTTGTTAATAATAGTGAAAATGGAAGTAGGCGGTGGCGTAAATAACAACCCTCCAACCCCCATGGTGCAAAGGGGGTGGGGGTGCATTAAGAATGATAAATTAAGAAAGTTTTCCTTTTGGAGTTAAGATATATTTTAAAATATTTTTTTGCCCCTAGAAACAGAAACAGAAAATGTTAATTACTAGAAAAGTATAAAGTGAACTATCAGATTAGACGAAATACTTCATTTGCAAGTAGTTTAAATCATGTGGTCATTGCAAGAGGTGCAACAAGTGAAATTTTGACTTTGTGAATCCCAATATTGGTTTGTATTTACAGCTTCAATTTTTATCATCCAAACCAAGTAAAACACAACTACCTTTCTGGAAAGATGGGTGATATTTCACCTCCGATTATTATTACACTGGCACTAAGCCAGACAGAAAATAGAGAGATTTTGTTTATGTTATTCATCTTTATTAGATGCTATTTATTGTGAACCATGCAGGTTGTTTCCTGATAGGTTTGAATGGTGTAACAGCAAAATTAATGATTTGTAAAAATAAACAAAACAAAAAATATATTCTTATAAAAGTTAATATCAAAAATAATCAAACAATCAAAGAACAGGAAATATTCCGAACTGACATCTTGAATGCATTATGTATGATATAGAGCCTGCAAAAATCATAAATATGTAAAATATGTTCTAATAATGTTGCAACAAAGTATGGATAAGAAGTGTAAAACCATTAAAAGAATTTTAGATGTATTAATAACATTATCTACTTGTAATTTGGCTCTGCTGGGACATTGAGAAGTTGTGACAAATGTACAAAGTACTTCTGCAATATTTTCTCAACATCATAGACTTGTTAGCGAGGTACGACTTACTTCTTAAAACTCGTGTAAAGTTTGTCTGTTGTCTTAACCTTTCGTGCCAGTTTTTGCATGGTATACATTCACATTCGAATGTACCTAATACAGATAAACGTAGGTGTGTATTAATATTTTTAAAAAAGTGAGCTTTTTTTTAAATGAATGTAACTGAAGGTAAAGGTGAGGGTGGGGGGCAGAATGTGTTAGTTACGCTCCTGCAAATAGGTAATGTCTAATGAATAGAATATGTAAAATGTTAAAAATGTGTCTGTTGGTCAGAGAAGTATTTCCTGAGTTTAATGTAACAGCATATATTCCATATGGCCCCTGAGTCCTTCTACCAATAATATCACAACTTTAACCAACAAGAAAAATATGCTTGAAAAACTTCAAATTAGGAAAAGGCCATTATCATGCCACTTGGACCAGAAGGAATATATACCAAGATACACTGTACTCAGCCTGTGTAAGTTGTGTTCATCTCGGTTCCAAGTCAGCAAGGCCCTGCCCCTGCACAGCTGAGTTACCTTGCAAATGATGAGGCTCATTTTAGTTACCTGACATTACCCAAACACAACTTGACGCCATTAACAGAATCTAGCATCCATATTATTTCTAATTACAATACATAAACCTTTACAATGATCCAGGCCAAAGGTTGACACATACAGAGTGCCTGAAAATCTTCACCTGTACTTGAATTTCCAAGTACAGTTCATTAAAAATAAATAGCAAGTACAGCATGTGCTTCGTTGTGTTTTCTGCATCATCTGAATTGGAATAGCTGACCTCAAGAGTGTAGTAGTTAGCACATCACGCTACAATGCCAGGGGTCCTCGATTCGAATCCTGGCCTGGGCATGAATGCGAGTGTCCATTCATCAATTCATCATATCATAACTTATCCCCATCTTCACAAATTAGCCAAAAGTAGCATAAAAGCAAAGTGTAATGAAGCAAATCAATCAATCAATTAAATCAAATTCAAAAAGATACCATTATAAAATGTTGCACTGTTGGTAGTCAAATTTTGAAATCTGCAGTGGTAGCATAAAACTATGAGCCCAAAAAATATTAAATTTGGCTGTTTTCGTCCTCTTGATAGGTACTATGAATAAACGAAGAATCTTAAAAATCTGAATCCTAAAGGTTCAAAAATATTTTTTTATTGGTTGATTTGACATGGAATGACCCTTATGTAGTAAACAGATATGCATCATGCTGTTTGATATGAAGTAGGTTGACGCTACACTTTATTGAACAACCCACGTACAAACCCATTTTTTAAAATTTCTTTATAATAGCTATTTACAGGGTACACATTCAGAAGATAGTACTGAATTTGAACCCAAATCTAGATGATTGGAAGGATTACTTCCTTCTAGCAATTTTTATATTCTTTATGTTTGTTTGGAAGATTAAGAATGGTGTCTCAGATCAGAGTTTAATTTCAGATAGTTTTATTTTCCATTATTCTGTGAAATCAGAAGGTACAAATAATATTGAAGTAGACAAGGTGAATTTATTTAAATCAGGTTGATCTATATAACGATTTAAATCACATGATTTTTAAAAAAAAAAATCACTTCAAATACTTTGTAGTAATGTACATAAGGATTTTGTAGATATCAGAATCACTTTTCGCCGTTTCCTACCTCTGGCTGGGTCGGCATAGAAGTCAAGCTTCTCCATTTTTTCCTGGTCTTCCACAACTCCTCTCTTTCCACGGCGTTCCAATCTTGTCCTATTCTTCTAACTCTGTCCGCTATCTGCTCTTTCCACTGACATCTTGGTGTCGCCCTTGGCCTTATTCCCACTCCTTGTACATGGTAAGCTCTTATTGGTCGTCTTTCTGCATCCATCTTCTTCATGTGTCCGAACCATCTCATCTGTGCCTGATCTATCTTGTCCTGAAGCTTCACCACACCCACTGTCTGTGGGATCTCCTCATTCTATCCCTTCTAGTCTTCCCCAAACTCCTTAAAAATTTCCTCTTCACTGCCTGCATCTTTCTTTTGTTTCTCTATTACTTCCTGTATTATTTTCTCTAATATTTTCTCATACACCTTTACTAAGTGGCACTAAGTATTATTTCTCTGTAGTTTATACATTCCTTTCTGTCACCCTTCTTGAATATGAGAACTATTAGTCCCTTTGTCCAATCTCTTGGCATTTCTCTCTCTTGCCACACTGCTTTCAATGCTCTATCCAGCCACTGCACACCAATCACTCCTGCTCCTAGTATCATTTCCACTGGTGCTTGATCTACTCTAGGTGCTCTACCTCTCGTCAGAGCTTCCTCCACTTCTTTTTATGTGAGATTCATTTTTCATTCCGGTTTTCTTTTTCCTTCATGTTTCATTTCCTTTTTTCACGTTCAGCAATTTCTCAAAATGATATGTCCACATTCTCCTTATTTCTTCATCCTTTTCTACAATGTTTCCCTTTTATCCCTTACCCCCCTTTCTCTCGCTAATCCATACAATACTTTCTTGTTCCCATCTGCATCTTCTTCTAGCACTTTGGCCCATTCTTCCATCTACTTTCTGCTTTCCTCCTTTACTACTGTTCTTGCCTCTTTCTTGTCTTCCACGTTCTCTTTTCGTTCATTTTGTGATTTAAATTTAAACCATTTTCTACATGCATCATTTTTGTTTTCCACTACCTCTCTACTTCTTCCATTCCACCATGGTGTTTCTTTCTTCTTTCATTTCTTCTTTCATTTCTTGCTTGTCCTACCACATACCTTTTCAGCTGCCTCTATTAATTCTGGTTTAAATCTTGTACATTGTTTCTACCCCTTTGGGTTCATCTCTTGGCACTTTTGTTCGCAATATTTCTTGATATTTCTCTTTTATCATGTTATCCTTCAATTTCCACACTCTTATCCGTGTCTCTTGTTCCTTCCGTCTATTTTTTTCCATCTCCTCACATCTCCTACTAGTAGTAATCATTTAATGGTGTTTATTAGGCTCTAAAAAAGGAAAAGAATGGAAACAAAATATATGTACTGATGGTGGGAAGCTCATAGAAAAGGAAATGTAAATGCACTTACATTTCTCTTGATTTAAATTTCAATAAATTTTTGAGCAAAAATAGCAAACATTTTCTGTAGAAAAATATACTAATTATGTTAAACTGGAAATACTGTCATTATCATTAAATTGTAAATAAACATGGCAGGTGATATTTTTCAAACTATGATTTAAAAAATGCCCAGATTCAGCTACAAAGACTATAAATACGAGGGTGGCTATTTATATTTTGAGCCTAACAATAAAAAAACAGCAATTTGGCATTGAAAACTGCTTTATTGTTTTTCGAAATATTCTCCTTTATGGTCAATACACTTTTGCATTCGTTCGAACCATTTGTCAAAGCAGTTTTTCCAATCTTCTTGAGACACCTCCATAATATGGTTTTTGAACGCATCAACGGCGTCTTCCGCTGACGAAAATCGTTGTCCACGCAATTTATTCTTGACATTCGGGAACAAGAAGAAGACATTAGGTGCCAAATCAGGACTGTATGGCAGATGACCCATCAATTCGATTTTTTGACTGTTCATAAAGTCGGTTGTTAGACGAGATGTGTGACAGCTGGCATTGTCTTGATGAAGAATGATCCGACAGCATTTTTTTGTTATCTGTATTTGACCGAAGACCTCTGGCAAACAAATTGTTGTGTACCATTCAGAGTTGACCGTTCTACGTTCCTCTAAAGGCACAGTTGCCACATGACCAGTTTTCCCGAAAAAACAGGCGACCATTTGTTTCGATGTGCTTCGAGCGCAAACAACTTTTGTTTGATTGGGTTCATCTTGAAACACCCATACAGTCGACTGCTGTTTACGTTCCAGCTCATATGCATATATCCATGATTCGTCACCTGTTACAATCTTATATACGTCTTTTGAAGCACCACGATCGTATTTATTGAGCATTTGTTTGCACCAATTGACGCGAACGTCTCTTTGAGTTTTTGTCAAATTGTGTGGGATCCAACGAGAACATACCTTTCTCACAGCTAAATGATCATGTAATATTTTATAGGCCTATATGCTGGTGGAACTAATGCCTATGGTTGCCTCAATCTCACAGTATGTCACATGACGATCTTGCAGTATTAGGTTTTGCACAGCATCAATGTTTTCTTGAACAACAACTGATTTTGGACGACCTTCGCGAATCTCGTCGGTGAGGGAATGGCGGCCACGATTAAATTCGTTATACCAGCGTTTCACAGTGGCAAAGGATGGGGCTTCATCGCCAAATGTGGAAGTAAGTTGATCGATGCACTCTTGTCTTGATAATCCACGTCGAAAATCGTAAAAAATCATCGCATGAAAATGTTCACGAGTTAATTCCATTTTATTGTTGTCGCGCAATCTCCAAGGCAACATAAACAATAGAAATCAAGCTATTGACAAAACATTTGAAGTACGTTATGGTCAATAATGCCAGACGATTCCGTGCAAACGTCAAATCACGCCTAACTTCAATCAGTGTTGCCAAGGCTCAAAATATAAATAGTGACCCTCGTATATCTTAAGTTACAATTATAGAGTACATCCAGGATGTTTCACTTTCACTGGAAGAATATTCACTGAATTTATTAGAGTATCATTAACAAACTTAACAAACATTTCCATAGTAGGTTCATATATACAGTATCAGAAACAGAAAAATGTGTATTTACATATATTTTTTTATTGTCTTAATCAAACTGTTTAAATATTTTACAGGGCTGTTTACTAGATAAAGCCTTGCTATATAAAAAACATATATTTTAATGTATGGTGCCACAAGCCATGCAAGCAATTTCAAATGGGGTTTTAAAAAAAAAATGATTTGAATAAAAAAAACAAAGTATTTTTTATATAAAAATAATGATTTTAATCCACCCTCGAAGTAGATGATAAACAGTGAAAGCAATCCATGAATGTGATGCATATTTCTAAAATCCTCAGCTTGATTGCCAGTTGACATCTTCTCTTTCAAAAGTGTGTGTGTTATTGTAATTTGTCTTCACTTTCAACACCATCTGAAGTTTGTGTGTAAAATATCTTTTCAGATTTCAAGTGTCACCCTCATCATCGCAGATGGAGTCTGTCGCTTTGCCCTCACTACTGAAGCTAGATCCTGACCTCATGACGTGTTCAATAAAGAGTGAGTCCCAAGATATTCCTCCTCGTGAAGAGTCAAATGAAAACACTTGGCAGCCATCTTTATCATCAGTTAATAAATCTGAACCAAAAGAGGAACAAATGAAAATTGATGAACCAGGGAATGTTGCTGGTAGCTACTTTCACATATATTTGCACTCTAATGCTGGAATGAGTGAATTTTTGCCAGAGGATAGTAAGGATTTGGATACGAGTGACGATATTGCACATTATGGTGCTGTTGCATTCAAAAGTAATGAGAGTGACAAAGTTAAAGTAGATTCTGAAGATGTGAAGAGTGAATTCCTAGTTGAAGATGACTGTCTAACTGCAGAGACAGAAAGGTGAGTGCATGCAGTATTTTCAAATGAATACCATAATACTTTCATCAGGGGTAGAAAAATACAGGGCACCCAGTTGCCATAGTGTCTGAAAATTTTCACCAGGCACTTGAATTTTCAAATTCAGTTCTAAAAGAAATATATATTTTTACAATATCTTGAGTTCTTATGGAAATTTCCATTACCTTCTCTTTTTTTTTTTAAAAAAAATAACGAGTACAGTGTTCTTTTTTTAATGTTTATATGTTATCTGTATCACATGTAAAATTATATCAGAATAATAAACATGTCATTATAAATTTTGCACTCTTGATTGGGCCATATATCTGAATATATTGCATTGATATTCATGCTGTTCCTCGTAGAATCTTCTTTAGGAAGACCACTCCGGCAAAGGAATTAATTACTTTCAATCCAATATAGTAATAATTAATAAATTAAATGTGTTAAGATTATACCGGGTGGTCCAAAAGTCCCGGAATGGTCATAAATCGTGAGAAATACACATTGAATCGGAAAACGAAAAAATACGTGTTTAATAAGTGAAAGAAAGCTATTCAATGATATCACACTTGATTCCCCACCCCTCCCCCTTGGGGGTGGGGGTGGGGGCATCTGTGAAATTTGAAATGGAAGCCCCCATTTTGTATTGTAGAATCGGATTCTACGTAAGAAAATAACCGGGTTTCTGTACTACATTTTGCGTAACCCAGGAACAACGACGTGGACGTAGTAGTATTTTGTTCCAATCAGGGTGCTTGTTTTAGGTGAGTCCCCTCGCCTCTGTGGTGGCCAGAACTTAATTACCCACTCACCACCACCTTTTCTCCATTCCCAACGTCGAAAAGCATAAACGTTTGAATTGTTCATTGTTTACGTCACGGCCCGATTTGTTTTTCTTCCACGCTCCCATATGGCTGCTCAAAGGTGACTGGTCTACCATCTGGTGACTCTATGCGGGCATGCGATTACCTTGACGTGCGTTGGCAGTTCACTGCATGAGCAGTTCCCAACCAACAATGATACACACACAGTGGGCTTACTCATCGTGCCACCAGGTCGGTTCGGTGTGAGGAGCTGTCTGTAATCTACCACGGTGAAGGTCGCGTGCTTAAGGCGATCATTGTGTAAGAGGTGAGATCTTAGAGAATGTGAAAGTGGGCGGTCAAATTTAGTTTCAGTAACCCTGTGTGCATTCTTTGCAACTCACGAAGGGGGGAATCGTACTGGATTATTAATAGGTCTACGAAAAAATAGAAAATCCATTACTGTTCGTATTCTGTCAACGATGTCATTGTCAGAGAGGGAAAGGATAACAGTTCTCATGATGCGGGGGTTTGGTGATAGGGAACGATCATACGGAGACGTTGCACATTTATTCAACAATATGTTCCCGAATCGTGCACCTATTTCAAAATCTACTGTTTATCGAACCATTGATCACTTCGAAAGAACTGAAGCAGTCAGGGATGAACCACGATGTGGAAGACCTAAAACTGCTACAAACGACGATAAATCTTTGGAAGTTCTAAAGCATTTCCAAGAAAACGCCCATACTTCGAGTCAAAAAGTAGCTCAACAAACCGAAGTAAGTAAAACATCTATCCTTAGAATTGTGAAGTTGCATCGGTATCATCCGTGCAAAATAAAACTAGTGCAAGAACTCATCGGAGACTACTATGATCGTAGACTTGAATACTGAGAGGAAATGATGCTGCGATTCGACAGAAATAATCAATTTCTGTGGTGGACTTGTTTCTCCGATGAAGCTACCTTTGAGTTAAGCGGATCTGTCAACCGGCATAACATGAGGTATCGGGCCACAGAGAATCCCCACTGGATGAGAGAGCATCGCACACAGTACCCGCAAAAAGTTAAAATTTGGGCTGGACTAACTAACTAACTAACTAACTCTCTAGCCTTCTTAAACCCGAAGGTTCATGGCTGCAGCAACACAGGCCTTCCATCTGTCCCTATCTTGAGCAAGATCTATATACTCTTTCCCATCCCTACCGATTTCCTTTAGGTCCATCTCAACGTTGTCCCTCCATCTTCGTCTTGGCCTTCCTACAGGTCTCTTACCATCTGGTTTCCAAACAAGAATCCTGTAAATTCCTCTTTCCTTTCCGATTCGTGCCACATGGCCTGCCCACCTAAGTCTTCTTGATTTAATTATTCTAATAATATCTGGACATGAGTTCAAATTATGTAGTTCTAAATTATGTAACCTTCTCCACTCACCTGTCTCCTCATCCCTTTTAGGTCCAAAGATTTTCCTAAGGATCTTATTTTCAAATACTTTCAATTTATGTTCCTCTTTCAATGTAAGGGAACAAGTTTCACACCCATATAATACTACAGGCAAAATTACTGTTTTGTATATTTTAACTTTTAGTTTCTTAGATATTAAACGAGAAGACAAAAGTTTATGAAGAGAGAAGTAACATGCATTTCCTGAATTAAGCCTACTTTTTATTTCCTCTTTAATAGAATTTTCATTTGTTAATATTACTCCTAAGTATTTGAATTTGGAAACTGGTTCAAATGAGTTGTTATCAATAATTAGATTTTGATTATTACCCAACACTTGGTTTCGGCCTGTAAGCATATATTTAGTTTTCTCTTTGTTAACTTCCAAACCTATCTCTTTAGCAGTTTTGAAAAATATTTTAGCATTATTCTTAATTGTATTCACATCATCCCCCAGTAAGTCTACATCATCTGCATATGCTAACAACTGAGTCACACCATTTAATTTTAGTCCTTCTTTAGTTTCTTTTACCTTCCTAACAGCATATTCTAAGGCAAAATTAAAGAGCAATGGAGATAATGCATCTCCTTGTTTTAACCCATCATGAATTGTAAATTTGTCAGACATATTAATACCCACACGAATTTTACTTTCTGTTTCACTGGTGCATATTTTTATCATACTAACAAGCTTCTTAGGTATTCCAAACTCTACTAATATATTATGTAATTTATCTCTTTCCACCGAATCATATGCTTTTTTGAAATCAATGAATAGCTGATGGACATTTTGATTATATTCCCACTTTTTTTCAAGTGTCTGTCTGATGTGAAAAATTTGATCTGTAGTTGATTAGTTATGTTTAAATCCACATTGATAATCACCTATAATTTCATTAGCATATGGGGTTAGTCTTGTTAAAAGAATGTTAGACAATATTTTGTATGTTGTTGAGAGTAGAGAAATTCCACGGTAATTACTGCAGTTCATTTTATCACCTTTTTTAAACACAGGAACAATTATGGATTCTTTCCACTGTTGAGGGATTTCTTCTTTATTCCATATTAAACAAATTAATTTATGAATTTGACATATTAATGAATTTCCACCATATTTAATTAACTCAGCTGGTATTAAATCAATGCCAGGTGCTTTGTTATTCTTTAGCCTTTTAATAGCATCTTTAACTTCAGTCAAGTTAGGTTCTGGAACTAAAGGTTCTGCTGTGTGGACTTCATTTACTTCTGATTTATCTCCTACATGGACATTTAAAAGGTCATTAAAGTAGTTCTTCCATCTATTTAGAATATCGCTTGGGTCAGCTAGAAAATCACCGTCTTTATTTTTTATCAAGTTTACTTTAGGTTGCCACCCCTTTCTAAATTCATTTATACCTTTATATAAATCTCTGATATTTTTATTTTTGCTGTTTGTTTCAATTTCGTTAATTTTGCTTTTCAAGTAATCTCTTTTTTTTACTTCTAAACGTGCGGTTAACTTCTCGCTTTATTCTATTATAATTGTTTAGATTTGTATCATCAGAGTTATTTAACTACCTAAGTCTAACCTGATTTCTTATTTCTATTAGATTATGACATTCATTATCAAACCATGGCTTACTTTTTTTCGGTTTATGGTATCCTATACTTTCTTTAGCTGCTGATTCTATTGCATTACGTATGTGCTCCCAATTCTTATTTACGTCTGTTTCATTTATATTTTCATCATCATTTAAATCCTGCAAAACATCAAATCTATTTGACAGTTTAATTTGGTAATCTTTCTTAATTATTTCATCAGCAAACTTTCCTGTATCAAATTTTAGAACTTTTAGATTTTGTTGCTTATGATTTATCACAGAGAGTCTTTCTCTTAATTTAGCAATTACTAAATAATGGTCACTGGCACAGTCAGCACCTCTATGTGTACGAACGTCAATTATACTAGTATGCCTTCTCTTATCAATGAGAATATGATCTATCTGATTATGAGTTTTACCATCTGGAGAAGACCAGGTATATTTATGGATATCTTTATGTTTAAAAGTGGTACTTTTCACAATTAAATTCTTTGAGGTTGCAAAAGTAATCAATCTTATACCATTATCATTACTTAATTCATGAAGACTTTCTTTACCAATCGTGGGTTTAAATATCTCTTCTTTGCCAATCTGTGGATTACAGTCACCTAACAGAATTTTCATATCATACTGAGAAAATTTATCAAAGACCTGTTCTAACTCTGCATAAAAATCATCTTTAGTACACTGCTCAAAATAATTAGGGGATCAGGCAGAAATAAGTAGGGGATCAGACCAGATATCAAAACTCATGTAGGCATACTAATACCAGAGCCTTTATTTCATTCTGAGATTAGTTACAGCAAGATATGCTGCCATCATACCTGATGTTAATGACATTAATGACATGTGACTTGATATGACAATTAGAGCATCAGTAGGACAGCACACAAAAAAGCACAAAAACAGACACAAACACTACAGCAACTCTCCTCTAGTATGGTGTATGGTCTCCCCTAACAGCCAATATTGCTGCACACCTGCGTGGCATGGAATCAATGAGCTGTTGGGGGATACGTCGCCACTCTGCCAGAAGGGCAATTTCCAGCTCTGCCCAAGTTGTGGGAGGTGCTGATCGAGCTGCAACTTGTCGGCCTAGTGCTTCCCAGATGTGCTCGATTGAATTTAAGCCTGGAGAGCAAGCTGGCAAGGGCAGATGCTCGATACCCTCCTGGTCCAGCATGTCGTTCCCCAACCCAGCTCGGCATGGACGAGCATTATCATCCATGAAACGGAAAGAATCAACAATGGCACCAGCATAAGGCACGACATAAGGTCGGAGGATCTCGTCTCTATACCTTTGAGTTGTCAAGGTGCCATCGCGGATGATGTGCAGGTCCGAATGTCCACCAATACTGATTCCTGCCCACACCATCAGTACACCGCCACCATATCGGGAGCGTTCATGCACAAAAGCTGGGTTGTTTCGTGTTCCGCGTTCCCTCCAGATGAGAGCACGTCGATTGTCAGGTTCCACACTGAATCGCGACTCATCAGAGAACAGAACGGACCTCCATTCGGCATGTCCCCAACCACGATGTTCCTCCGCCTAGTTTCTACGAGCTGTACGGTGTTGTAACGTTAATGGAACATACTCCATGGGCCTACGTGCATAGAGGCCACCCTCATGAAGACGATTCCGGACAGTTTGCGATGACACTCTGCATCCCGTTGCTGTTTGCCAGGCACATTGCAGTAGCGTTGCATTCTGCCCCCTGTTCCGACGGGCTGTGATTAAGAGATAACGGTCCTCCCTCGATGTTGTTGCTCGTGGACGGCCTTGGCCTTGTCTTCTGCGAACACTTCCTGCTGTTTCAAAACGATTCCATAGTCTGGAAATTACACTTTTCGACACTCCAATGGCGTGTGCTACCTGGGATTCTGACTGCCCAGCTTCAATCCTTCCTATGGCTCTCCAAGCCATAGCTTCCGATAAATCACGTTGGTGTGGCATTGCCATTCTCACCTGAACCTTTGCCTTCCCCAACTGAACAGTATCGCTAACCAGAGACGACTAGCATACAACACCTGCACGCACACACTCCTCCCCTCTACCCTTTGATATCACCATTGCAAAGGTTACATCATGTTTAAGGCACTGGAACCTTCGTTTATGGGGCTTTAGCAGCTGATTGTAGCTCATACAGGCGCTGACAACATATCTGGTCTGATCCCCTACTTATTTTTGCCTGATCC
Source organism: Lepisma saccharinum (assembly GCF_977018435.1). Taxonomy (NCBI): domain Eukaryota; kingdom Metazoa; phylum Arthropoda; class Insecta; order Zygentoma; family Lepismatidae; genus Lepisma; species Lepisma saccharinum. The sequence goes on from NW_028143193.1 coordinate 136,989, forward strand.
CCTAATTATTTTGAGCAGTGTATTATCATCTTTATCTTCCGTTGGTGCATGTATGTTTATTAAAATAATTTTACACCACCTACCCTGTAAAACTGCATATGATATCCTATCATTAATAAATTCTACTGTTTTAAGAGCCGAGATAATTCTATTATTTATGAAAAAACCTGTTCCAAAATTATGATTTTCAGTACCACCATAGAAAAAAGTATAATTCTTAGTTTTACAATTCCCTTCTCCTGGCCACCTAACTTCCTGGACAGCTACTACATCTAATTTATACTTCACTATCTCATTAACTGTACACTGAGATGCCCCAGGCCGGTAAAGGCTCAGAACATTCCAGGTGCCTAATTTAATATCCTTATTCCTAATGTAGATCTTATCTTTAGTCCAGGGACCTCCCAAAGTAGTCCCCACCCAGAGATCCGAGCGGGGGACTATTTTACCTCTGGAATATTTTACCTTGGGAACATCCATGGCCTTGTATTTCTGTTTCTTGTCATGTCTTTTTACAGTGCAGAGTTGTCAGCTCTACGCCTAACCCCTAATATGAATGGAGGAACTACTACACAAGACAAACACAAACATATTAGACAGCACAATTACTACACAAGACAAACACAAACACATTAGACAGCATAACTACTACACAAGACACACACAAACACATCACAACTATAACACAATATAAACACAAACACACCACAACTACTACATAAGATAAACATGCACCCACACACACACACACATACACACGAGGTATAATTATAGAATAATGGGACTGCCTTTCCTTTCCCAATATATTGTGTAATCGTATTATCAGGCCATACTTCATTGATACTTATTATGTGTTGTATTTTAGATTGTTGTTCTCACATCAGTGACCTTACTGTGGTACGAATTCTGGTGAAGGTGAATAACATGTGTTTAAGGTGCTTGATTGCTGATACTTATTCTATGTTTGTTAAAAGTGTTAGATTTAATTCTGTTAGTATTAGTCTTACTGTGCACAAAGTGGACTTAGAACACCAAATCAATCAATCAATATTGAAATTTGCATGTATTTTTTGGTTTCATGTGTGGACATAAAAGGATATTTTGTTTAAAAGCAATGCGAGAATTCTCTAGAATTCAATGAATGGGCAAATGCCTGTCACATACTATATTTATTTGCAAGAAATTCACCCAACTCTTTCAGTTACACAAGGACATGTAGTTATTGCACGAATATGGAGTATATGTTGAGAAGTGTTCTGAAATATGGAAATAATATGTAAAAATAACTAAAATATATAAAATATGAGCCAGAACCTAATATGTGTATAAATATGGAAAATTGAAACTGAATTTTTCGAGTGTTCATGGCGATCGCTATTTTGGGGAGAAAAATGCCTCATTTGCACCACCCCAGGAACAAATCCTGTGGATATCCATGCTGTAAGAGACAGGTAAACGTCATAAATTACTGTGTAAAACACATCTTGCAGTCAAAAACAAGGGATCAATGGATGGACAATGACAAAGCATTGCTCAGTAGCTACGGTAACAGCATTGATCATTGTTAATACATAAGATCTAACTAGCAAGAAATTATTATTGTTACAAGAATGATAGACATATAGTTTCTGGAATTACAATTATTTTTGTCATAATATTTGTTCATAAATTTAAAAATTGCAATATGTTTAGAACACTCAGGTTTACACATGAGTTTCCTCAATATGATTTATGATATTGTAAAAAGTATGTACAAGTTTTTGACTTTTCTGCAGAAACGATAATTTTCTTGAGTTAATATACAGTTTCAAAATGTATGTATTTCTTCTACATTTTCGTTGCTTTTCTGCAATTTTGCCAATCATGACAATGAGGATGAATGGTTTATTTTGTTATTCTGTTACCTAGAGTCGCTTTTTCCACTTTTGGCTAATTGTGAGAATGAGGAAGAATGGTGAATAATGATGATGATAAGCAGTGTGGGGAATGGAGGATCAGGAGGATCCATCCTCCCAACTAGGCTTCTTTCCTAGTTTTTGTTTTGATTCCACTTTATACACAGATAAGCTAATCAAGACTGAATCCAAATCACTAGTGCCTCTGCCAGGTATCGAACCTTTCATTACAAGGTGACAAAATTTCCATTGTGTCTTCATTGCTCCACCTGTTTCTCATTTAGCTGTACCAAAGAATCACCCCCCCTCCCCTCAGTATCTGCAATGTTAGAGCATACATCTAACGAATTACGGGAATTATGATAAATAACTATATATTTTCCAGTAAGTACCGCTACCATACTAGGAGAGGCTTTTGAATACCCATTTGGTTGTTTCAAGTTTTTTTTCTTATGCAGAAGTAGCATAAAAGTAGGGAGTAGTGCACATGAATAGCATAGTGAGCTACTTTTTGGCAAATGTATCTCTAGCTGTAGCGAAGCTACATTTTTGGATGAGTAGCCAGAGCTGCAGCAAAACACTTTTAAAATGTAGCGTTCTAATCACTGGTACACAGTACTTGAAGTTACTTTTATTGTTTCACAAGGAGTACTATTACTTGTAATTAATGTTTTATTCTTCACTAGTAGCATATCAAACACTAGAGCAAATGCAGTGTAGTTGCTAATTGGTAATATGCTTAGAGAAAACTGTAGTAAATTGTTTAAAGCTGAGTATGTTAAATGTAACTCATTTTTCTGAAATATTTGTGTAAATTTTCTTACACACGTCCATCTTCTTTCAGGTTATCACTGGAATGTCCATCGATTAGAAGTGAATTTCCACAGATAAAAATGGATAATGATAAGGATCCATATCTTAGGGAGACTAACTTTGGTGCAAATAAGAACTCTGGATCCCAATCGCTACCAATTAAATCTCCTATATGCAGCTCAATACTGCCTACAACACTCTGCTCTGGGACAAAGAGTAGTGAAACTAATTTAGAATCTACAAGGGAAACAGAATATATTAAATCTTCAAACTCTACTGTTTGCAAAGATGGCAGCAATTTGTTTGTTCAGAAATGTGAACTTGTGGTTCACATGCGAAAGCACAGTAGTGGAAAATCTTTTGTGTGTTCAACCTGTAAGAAATCATTTGCAAATAAGGAATATTTTAGACGACATTTAGTAACTCATACTGCAGGTAAATCCTATGTGTGTTCAACTTGTAACAAATCATTTCCACGGAAACAAGACCTTAGAGAACATTCAATTATTCATACTGGAAATAAACCCCATGTGTGTTCAATGTGTAACAAAGCATTTGCACAAAAGGTATATCTTAGACGACATTTAGTATCACATACAGCAGATAAATCCTTTGTGTGTTCAACTTGTAACAAATCATTTGCACGGAAACAAGATCTTAGAGATCATTCAATTATTCATACTGAAAGCAAACCCTATGTGTGTTCAACTTGTAACAAATCATTTGCACGTAGAGGAAACCTTAGACAGCATTCAATTATTCATACTGGAAGTAAACCACATCTGTGTTCAACTTGTAGCAAATCATTTGCACGTAGAGGAAACCTTAGACAGCATTCAATTATTCATACTGAAAGCAAACCCTATGTGTGTTCAACGTGTAACAAATCATTTGCAAATAAGGAATATCTTAGACGACATTTAGTAACTCATACTGCAGATAAATCCTTTGTGTGTTCAACTTGTAACAAATCATTTGCACGGAAACAAGACCTTGGAGAACATTTAATTATTCATACTGGAAATAAACCCTATGTGTGTTCAACTTGTAACAAATCATTTTCAAGGAAACAAATCCTTAGAGAACATTTAATTATTCATACTGGAAATAGACCCCATGTGTGTTCAACTTGTAACAAATCATTTGCAAGGAAAGGAATTCTTACACGACATTCAATAATTCATACTGCAGATAAACCCTATGTGTGTTCAACTTGTAACAAATCATTTTCCCGGAAACAAGACCTTAGACAACATTCAATTATTCATACTGGAAATAAACCCCATGTGTGTTCAACTTGTAACAAATCATTTGCATGGAAAGGAATTCTTACACGACATTCAATAATTCATTCTGGAGATAAACCCTATGGACTTTCAACATGTAACAAATAATTTGCACGGAAAGGTGTTCTTTGACAACATTTGAAAATTCATTCTGGAGACAATTGCTTTGTGTGTTCAACATGCAACATTGAAGAACATTAAAAAATTCATAGTGTTGAAATACCTTTCGTATGTTCAACTTGTAACAAATCATTTACACAAAAGAGATATCTGAGACAACATTCTGCAATTTATGCAGGAGAGAGGCCATGTTTGTACTGAGCATGTAACAAATCATTCACAACAAATGCCAATTCTTCCAAGACATTCAAGGAATCATACTACAGATACATTGTGTGTTATAGCATTTACCTGACTTGCAATAAATAAATGTTAATAGAAGGTTTCCTAGTGCAGAGAAGTTGCAGAATTCTTAATAGCTCCTTTACTTTACTTGATTGCCGTGACACACATGACCAATAGGAATTATCTCATTCTAGGCTGCATTCCGATTCTACTCATGCCAGCCCCCGTGGCAGAGAGGTTATCAAATCATGGTACGCTGCCAAAGGTCCCAGGTTTGAATCCTGGCCAGGGCATGAATGTTTGTAAGTGTCCATTCATCCATATCATCACTCATTACCATTTTCGCAAATTATCCAAAAGTCGCACAAAAAGTGAAGTAAAATAAAACAAATCAATCAATCAGATCTGCTCATATCCACTTCTCAAAAACAATCTTATTGCTCTAAAATTTTTTAAGTCCAGAAATCGTTAATGTGGCAACCTAACTCTTTAGCATTAGCTGAGAATTGCAGCTTTACAACATGCCTTGTAGTACAACTACAAACACCGTGCTGAGATATTTTTTTTCTCGAATATATCATGATGTTTAATAACTATAAACCACCATTATAATGCAGAATAAAGAAATCTCTATTTGGAGTAATAACGTTATATTTTTTTTTCTGCACATTCCATGTTTCATCAATGGAATTTGTCATGGGACCATCATGGTTCACCATTTTCCTCACACACAGGTGATGCATTTTGGTAATTTAGGGGAAATTTACTGACTATATAAGTTTTGGATCTAATGAGCATGAATCTTCCTCATATAAGTTAGAAGTGCTTGTGATTAAGTTATATTGTTTTAGAACGCCGTGAGTCAGAGGTCTGGCTTTGTATACCATCTGCCACTTTAATAACCATAAGATAATTATTGAGAAAAATCCCTGAATGAAAAATGTGTGTGAAAGTTTTGTAAATTGGAGAAGAGATTGGGCGAAATCCAGGACTTCATCCACACCTGAGCCCCCTCCCCCTGAGGCCTCACAGCCTCCACCATAGCCATTCTCATTCCAGAATACCCAACACCCACTTTTTACGTACTGCCCAAAATTCACAAAGTAGCCTCGCTGGCAGACCCACCAGCTACAACTACAACTACTAACACCAACCTGGTTGTTAGAATTGTGTAATTATTACCTATTGTAGTGCACGTTCGCAGTACCACCGTTTAGCACCAATAAAATTTAAAATTTGTCAAAACCAGTTTTTCTTAATGACTGCTGATTGAGACCTTATTTTAGCGATACAAGCCCTAGAAAGAAAATATTTCATCCTGTGTGTTCGCAGCCATGGACTGTAAATTTACCTTTGTTGTTGGTACGTATTTTTTCTGCCAGAAAAGGAACTAAATACGGAAAAGGGATCAAGACAACCACTCTAGGGGGTGGCAACTCAGGCATTCACCACTCAGGCTCCAGGGGACACTGCACTAGAGAAAAATATAGTTTGTGCGCATTTTTTATGAGTTTGTAGGATGCTGGTGCTTCCAATTAAGTAACTAATCTGACATAGCTCGCATTCGTATCTTATTTTGACATACTTAAACATATCCAAAATTACTGAAATCATAATTAATGTAGCTATTACATATAGTGTTCCAAATATTTGTATCAAAAATAATTAACATATATTGTTTTTTTTAACACTGGAAATGTTTAAGAAATTTACCAAGGAAAAGAAAAGACAAAGAATGAAATATGATAAATATTATTTCATGGAAAAAGTGCAAATTCACTTCAGTGTCACAATTCAATGAAAAGAAAATATTTACAATTATGTTATTGGTTATGATTAAATATTGCTTACTGGGGCCTCCCCGATGGCGCAGTGGTAGCATCGTCATCTTGTAATCAGGGATCCCAGGTTCGGTATCGGATGGAGGCACATAGTGTTTTGGATCCCACTTTAAACTGTAGGTCCAGTCACGATTAGCCTTACTGTGCATAAAGTGGACTTGAAACACCAAATCAACCAAACAACCAATATTGCTACTTTTTATTTAAAGTAACAATATGATATTGAACATTTCCGATTTTGCAATTAAATATAATGAAAGTCATACTAGGTAGTGGTACATCTTATTGATTGATTTGTTTTAAATTCACTCTATGCCCAGAGAGGCTTATCGGTACTGGACCTACAGTTTAAAGTGAGATCCGAACCACTGTGCCATGCCTCTACCTGGTATCAAACCGGGAACCCCTGGATTATAAGGAAATGACGTACATCAGAATGAAAACAAAATGAAAATGTAATAGTGTTTACATTATGATTTTCTAGAAAACCTGTACTTCAGACTAAGGAACACAAATTGAATAATAATAATAGTAATTATTATTAATCGTTATGTGAATAATTTATGCCTCAGGCCACGTAATGCAAGATTATGCTATGCCATATTCTTAATGACATACAGTATACCTTTCAAGACGTCACTCTAGTGCTGCTATTTTTGTGAAATCAACACTCCCTGTTGCTCATCAATAGTTATGTTTTTCTGCACTCTCAATTCACATTCCATCCATTTTTAAGACATTGAATTTGATTGATTGATTGATTGATTGTTTTGGTGTCTTAAGTCCACTTTATTCACTGTAAGGCTAATTGGAACTGGACCTACAGTTTAAGTGGAATCCGAACCACTGTGTGCCTCCACCAGGTATCAAACCCGGGACCCCTTGATTACAAGGCGACGATGCTACCACTGTGTCATCGGGGAGGCCCTAGGCATTGGATTTGACTTTCTGATATATCATGATATATCATCGCAGCCTCCATTTGCCAACATGCCCTCACCCTTCTTCCCAAAGAGCTTACAACAAAAACAGAAAATCTTATCTTTTCTCTTCGAGTACACACATATAATGTCCAAGTGAAAAGTATCAATTATCACTATTGGTATCGTGATTTATGATGTGAATGGAGCCCTTTTGAATGATTGAATCAAATTCTGAACTTTTTAAAACTGACGGCCACTCACCTGGATCTAACAGCAGAGATGATCTGTCACCTGGGTCAGAAGATGAACATGAAACATACTCCTCCTCGCAATCAGTTTCTATATTTTACACCTGGTTCATAGACGAGCTACATTTAAGGTCACCGCCGCCACTGGTACACACAACTTGGACTATGTCACAAACACACTCCGTGACACCACCGTCAACACTAACTCTACATAGAACCCTTGACGTCAACTGTATCTACATTATTTCCGTTTATCGTGGCAAAATTTTAAATGGAAACCATACGCACTACTATGTCAAACATGAATGACTTGAAATTTGTTGACACTTCGGCACAGTTGTAAAATCTAGAAACGTTCCTTCTCTGGGAGGGTGTGAGAGGTAATATAAATAAAATACTCATATCTCCAGATCTTTCTTGCATTTCATCTGCTGACCCACACCACCTGCCCTGATAGTCATGTTTCTGAAGCCCTTTTTTCGAAATGGATGGAGTTGTAAAGTTTGATGTCAGATGGGGGAAGGCCGCAGAAGGAAAAACAGTACAGCCCTGATTAGATAGTGAAATAATTTTGTGTAATTTTTGTTGTTCTTTATGATTTATTTTTGTAGGATTCTCATTTCATATCTAAGTTTGAGTCTTAAATATTGTCTTTCGTCAAGTACACTAAAACGCAATATTAAAAAACTGATATTGTTTTTACATGTTTCCTTCCGACGAGAAGTTGCGAAAAATGATTGAGAAGGCAAATTCCAAATTTGCTGTTCAATTTTTAACGAGAGTGCTATACAAGCACTATTTACAATGTGAAGTGCTTGGAATATCACCAAATAAAGACTAAAGATTGACACCAATCCTGTGTTGCGAATTGCTTGCCTAAAAAATCGGGAAATTACTATACATGCGCAAAAGCTCAAATGAAAACACAATGAAAATGAAATCTTGTAAACTGAGGTTTGATTAAATACTGCAGTCACATTTCAGTGCATAAAAGTGACAGGCAAATCATTGATTGTGCCATCAATAGGACTGCTCTCAAACTATAGTTATGCTCACTTTTCTTATATATTAGTTAAATCATAATGATAAGCATGAATGAAGCTTATAAAAATTGAAGAAGGGACACTCACAAAGGAACATCCAAGACCACTCCAGGTTTTGAGCGAGTACATTTTTGAGAAATTGATACTTGAATAGTAGAAATTTTAAAAATGGATGATTCGAGTGAAACAAATGAACTGAACTTATCTATAATTTCGAAATTCTTCACAGTATTGCTGCTACAAACAACTCTGTGGAGCAGGAGCCATCTCAGAGACATCTTGCCAATTAACTTTTCTTTGTGTGACCTGTGACGTGGCCATCAAAACCCATCATTGCTATTTTCTGGCTTTCGAGACACGAGTCCGCTATTGCTTCTTTTCAAATGATGCTGGGTTAATACCAAAGTTTTGAGTGTTCGTACACTGTAAAAAGTTACCGTAAAATAAAGGACATGATAATGTAAAAATTCTACAAATTGGCCATTTTCTAAGAAGTTACTAGCCATCTTGTAAATTGAGGATCCGAGAAGTTTTGCGCATGCGCATGGTACTCGCCAAGACCACATGTACTGGACTACACTGTGACTCGTGAATCTGTGGACGCGGACGGACCAAACCATTGTTCGATGTTTGCAATGTTTTGAATGTTATTTTGTGTGGATCTACATAAGAAGAAAATCTTGAAAGGTATGTACAATGTTTCTGTGCAAAATATGTAATATTCAGGTATGGACTTCGATTGCATACGTGAAGCACAGCCAATTACATTCCAACGTACCTAATATAAATTTTCCATGTGGACTTCCATTGTGTATTCGTGTTTTTAAGTCTTACAATGGATTTAGAGCTCATATGCTCAAAACCAATATATCAGGATGTTGAGCAAGCACAATTCAGATGGTTTGGACACCTCAGCAGAATGCCTGAACATCGAATACCTAAACATTTATGGGAAGCAAGAATGGGAGGATTGGATGCAAAGAGACCGAAAGGAAGACCATGTAGGACATGGAATGAGGGAATGAAGGATATCCTGAGCAGGAGGAACATCTCATGGAGTGAAGGAAGGAAGTTTGCAGAAGATCGTGACAGATGGCGAGCTCTCTACAAAACTTCGACACCAATTGGTAGAAGAGGATCAGAATAAGTAAAGTAAAATGCTCAGAGACCATGTGTTCCTATGTAAGGAAAAAAAATTATAATGTACAGTCCGAAGCTGCAAAATGTTTAATGGGTTCGAAGAAATTTGAAAATGTGAAAAGTTTGGCGGTGCACCTAAAATGCCATTTTTGTGCAGGTAGTGTCATCGAGTGCCCATTTATAAGCTGCAAGAAAATATTTGTAAATATAAATACATATGCTTCCCATTTATCACGCAAGCACAGGGGTGAATATTTTAAGATTGTGCAAGGTGGTGAAATAAATACATGTGAGGAACATGATCATTTATACACCACCGTGGAAACATTACAATGCCAGGTGATGAATTGTGTTGCAACGACAGTGAAAATTTGCAGATCTTCGAGCAGCAATACCTAAAAAACTTGTCACTCTTTTATTTAAAACTTCAAGCAAAGTACTTGTTGCCAGGAAATACCATACAGAATATAATCAAGGAGATGAGACAAGTTCACTCATCTGCACAAAGTATCATGTACAGTGCTCTAAGGTTAAAATTAGCCTCACTTGAAGTTTATGAGAATTCCATCAAAGATGCAATATCTTCATTAAGCAACGATGATTTTTTTGCATCCTGTCACGATGGAAAACTCCACAGTTCAGCATCACAAGAAAGGTATTTTGATAAAAAAAAAACATTTGGCTATGTAAGACCAGTACAATTATATTTAGGACATGATGCAAACCTAAAACCATGCTTTGCACAATATATCCCAATTCTTGAATGAATAAAGTCCTTGTTTGAAAATCATATAGAACATTTTTCGATTCGTACACATAACCCACACAACCAATCAGAATTCGAACAAAGTGTATTTTTTATGGATGTTAAAGATGGCAGTGTGTTTAAATGAAACAACTCTTCAGACAAGAAGCATTCCAAATAATTCTGTACCAAGATTCTTTTCCTTGCTGTTTATTTTACCTTGGCTAATTTTGATACATTCAAGCGTTCATCTGTGGACCAATTGCAGCTGGTGTTACTGTGTCGTGAAGCAGATGTTAAGACATTTGGACAGAAGGCAGTTTTTCTAAACTAGTTGATGACATCAAGGAGTTAGAAGAAAGTGGAGTGAGTAACAAGAAGGGTACAGTGCTGTGCATTGTTGGAGACAACTTAGGATCTCATTTTATAGGTGGATTTGTGGAAAGCTTCAACCGTACTTACTGGTGCAGATACTGCCATGTAAAAAGTGAATATTTTCACAATTGTCCTTATGACGTAGCTGCAAAATGTACTCCTGAATCATATGTTACTGATTTGGAATTTCTAAACAGTCATCCTCATGAGAAAGTGTCAAGAGGTATAAAATTTAATTCATGCCTTAATGAATTATTGTATTTTCATGTGTGTAATTCAGGACTACCCCCATGCTTGGTGCATGACCTTTTTGAAGGCATTGTGGCATATGATTTGTGTTTGAACATAAAATATTTCGTCAAAGAAATTAAATGTTTCACATATGATCATTTGAACAAGTTCCAATACAGTAACAATGAAGGAAATCCATGTGATGTGAACCCTTCTTCGGAGAAACTCAATGGCACTGCAACACAGAACTGGGTTCTTTTAAGACTTTTCCCATTTTTTGTTGGGAAATTTATAGTTGACAAGGGGAATGCTGTATGGATGCTCTTCCTAAAATTAAAAATCATTGTAGAGCTAATTTGTTCTCCATGCATTTCATCTGAAGATATTGCATACCTACGTGTGTGTGACAGGAAGACATCTTTCCCTACAACATTTCTATGGCCTAAGCATCATTTCCTGTGCCACTATCCGCAGCTTATTTTGTGCTTTGGCCCCCTTATTAGGTTGTGGACATTGCGATTTGAAAGCAAACGCACATACTTCAAGAGATGTGCACGCCATCTCCAAAATTTCAAGCATTTGTGCAAAACCTTGGCCACTAGACATCAGCTGTTACAAGCGTACTAAAATGCAGGTAGCTTATTTCCTTCTGAAATCCAAGTAAATAATGGTACACCTTTCGAGAGAAACATCTATAGCATTCAGATTCAACAGGCAATTGGAGAAAGTGATTTTGAGAACATGAATGGAGCAACCATAGCAAGTGATCATGTTGTACGTCGAGGAACTCCATACAGAAAAGGACAATATGTCCCAACTAGCAAAACTGTTGATGGCCCTGTACTTGGAAAAATTGTGCTTCTATTGACAGACAACATTAATCTTCACCTTGTTGTGAATTTAGATATGTGGATACATTAGGACCGTACAAGCAATCGATTTCTAATATGCGACATCGTTGCATAAATGTTATGAAATTGGTTGATTATCATTGTACAGATATAATGGGGATTTTATATATCATTACATCACTCGCTAAACTTACTGTGAAATGAATGAAAAGTCTACTTTCTGTGTGATGAAATTCTAGTAGTAGTAATAGTTGTAATTATGTTATTTCACTGTGTTTATGAAAGTTTGGAAGTAAATATAACATGTGTAAATAACCAGTGTGTCAGTAAAATTAAATGATTTATTGTGATAGCATTTGCATCCAGAAGACATTCAGTTCTACATTATTTTAATTATTACATATTTTGATTTATTGCTGTTAAAATATGAGCATTTTGCATAACTCAGGCTATTTGTCCTATCACTTAATGCAGACCTCTGACCAACAAGAAGAGTTGAAAAATGGCTGCCTTTTTAATGAATGTTTTTTTCCCCCAGATACAAATTTGGAAATTTAGTGCAGCTAACCTATTACATTTGCAGTTTGAGTTATGAGATCAGAAGTTTGTAATGCAATATTTTGCAACTAGCTAAATAATTTTACATGGTGTAGCAACCAAAGCAGATATTAGCTATTTGTTCTGGTTATTATTTTTTCCCCCTTATATGTGTGTGCCTGCCCAATGGCACATTGTCTTGTAATCAAGGGAGATCAGGTTCAGTTGGAGACATATTCCATTCCATTAAGATCCCTATGTTATTTTAATGGAGATTAAGATTTAATTTAGTTTATTGAACCCAAAGCTACTTACAATTAATTGCGAGCACTGTTGATGGAAACACAGTGGGTCAGCTCTCCTTTTAACCCATAGGCCCAGATCCAGGTAGCATATCTGAGCATAAGTGGACTTCAAACAAAATTATTTGAGGAGAAATGTAATTTTTTTTTAAAAAGAGCTTCTTTGCCATTTGAACCAATTTATTTGAGTTTGTTCCTCAGTTTAGGGCCACTGTGGATTAGACCAATGTTTGGCAACAGCTGGGGCATGGCATGAATTAAACTGCCCTGCAAGAGGTTCAGTAATTGAGGGGTCTAGTGAGAGAGCGAGCTATGCCACTTTGACAAGAAATGGAAATAAAGTGAGTTTTCTAAAACATTGTGTTGAGTCATAATTTGTATAACAAAGGGTAATTTTTTTTCTGAACATATTGTTAGGTAAATTATTCAAAAGGAAAAATATGAATTTCAATATAAATACCATTTATTATGAACATGTATGGTATAATGTTGTAGTATACCCATGTGGAAAAATCAATCTAGCACATCAAATACTTTGAACAAGGCTTAAATACTTTTGCCTCAGTTTAAATCATGTTCACAGGGTTACATTATGATCTTCAAAAATACAACTTCATATGTCTTCTGGAGGATCTTCACTGTCCATTGTTTCTGTGGATTTTAGTTTTTGGTAAACACCATGAAGATCTGGAGGAATATAAGGCATTATTGCCATGAGATCTTTTAACTTCAGGGCTGAGATTAAATCTAGCACAGGTTACTGCAACACAACCTCTGCCACTCCTATTGCAGACACAATCAGTAAGTGGCATAGCTCCTTCTCTCACTCAAAATGCTGATGAGAAAGTATTCAAGAACTCAGAAAATCTGCTGCATAACAAGTGGGAGCTATGCCACATGGTTGTAGTTCACATGATAGATGACAGATGGTAGGAGAAGACTGAAAATGGCAAAAAATAAAATTTTCAAGATTTGTGGCATAGCTCCCTCTCTCACTAGACCCCTCAATTGTCAACCAATTTAAAATTAATTTCATATTTGTTAATATGCCTAGAAATAATTTAACTGTTTTTTCTGTATGACTATGCCAGAATGAATTCATGCAGTAACCTTTAAAAAGAATGTTTACGAAGCTATGCACTCACTGCATCAGGTGACCAAAATAGATCATGCTCCATGACTTGGTTTAGTGGCAATTAAATCAAAATATAAATAATATATTTGAAGACTACAATGCAAATGCATATGTATACAAGTTTTTGCTGAATGCAAATGTAAATAGGTTTGATAGTAATTTTAAATTTTAGATATAGCTGGAGAAAGAATAGTATCATTGACGGTAACTTCATAATTGTGTTAAAAGGTGTACCAATATTTTATATTTTTTAATTATTTTTTCTGTATGTTTTTATTCAAATGTCAAATTGAAACATTGAAAATTTTATCATGATATTTGATATAAAACTGGAATGCCATGAGAATGTGTGTATTCTATGTAGAAATAAGAAGATATTTAGATCATTCCTAAATTCTTATTTTGTTACAATTACTGCTTATGTCTATATAGCCACCAACTCATCTGAAACCCTGGCGTGGGAGCATTGGCTCTAGTGTATCTAATTAAAGTTATGGGGAAGCCTGTAGTTCGCATATTTTCCGAGGTTTCAGAAAGCTTGGTTGATCTATAGTTATGGATTCTATGTTGAGATTTGTGTTTTAAATTTTGAAATGGGTGTCTTATTACAAGAAAGTGATAAGCAAAAGCTGTGGAATAAGGAAAACGCTGCAAAGTAATGTTTGATTATTATATTTAATAATAATACTATTAATATGGAGAAACTAGTACTCACTTTTATCCGCGAAACTGTTTTTTCATTTTCGATTAATTTTAGTGGCCACTGCCACCATCCTCGTTGGAACTTGCTGTATTGTTGTAGTTACACTCCAGAACTACAATACATCTGATGTGGAAGGTACGCGGACGACACAATAGTCATATACAAAAAGACAGAAGAACTCAACCTTCTAGTGAACAAGCTAAATAGCATCCACCCCAGGCTCAACTTCACCGTAGAACAAGAAAAAAAATGGTAAAATCAACCTCCTGGACATCACCATCAGCTGTGCACTTAACAAATTCACAACCACTGTCTACAGATAACCGGATGCAGGCAACCAGTACATACACTCTCTCTCTAGCCATCCCCCAAGCAAAAAGCCAATGTGTGGCTGAACTTTTATCGAAGAGTCTTCTCCTACTGTTGCAGAGAAGAGGATCTACGAGAGGAGGTAGCCGCCATCACTGAAATAGCCCTGAAACATGGCTACACTGAAGCGCAACTTTCCACTTGGTGCAGTAAAGCGGAAATACGGGTCAGACACCTAACCAACCACAATCAACCCATCCGCAAGCAACCCAGCCACAATCAACCTCCAGCGACCAATATAAATGGTTTGCCTACCCCTACCATCCCACCACTTCCAACCGCATATCCAAAGCCCTTCTCCCATATCGCTTCAAAGTAGCGCACAAACCCAATTCCAAAATAGCTGATAAACTGAACAAACACAAACGGTACTTCCTCTCCCCCCTTGATAACCTAGGTGTATAGGATGCAGAGTGTGAATGCAAGACACATTACATCGGCAGGTCCATCAGATCTGTCAATGAAAGAATCCAACAGCACCTAGCAGATGTGAAAAAAGCTCAACCAATTACTGGTCTAGCTAAACATATCAAATACAATAGCCATAACATTCAAAAAATTCAAGTCAAACACACTGCCCACATGCTCGTAGACACCAAAATCAAGGAAACACATGAGCTAATCATCGATAGCAGGCAAGCACACCATATTTGGATTCCCCTACTACAACAGTTATTGCCCGGAAATAGCAGAGGACACAGTTAACAACAGTGCACCTAGCGGCAGCCAGAGAACTACAAAAAAAAAAGACCCACACCAAGCAACAGTACAGCAAGTTCCAACGAGGATAGTTGCAGTGGCCACTGAAATTAATCAAAAAAGAAAAAAACAGCTTCGTGGATAAAAGTGAGTCCTAGTTTCTCCGTATTTATATACTACAGCGTCTCTCTTTTTCCAATTATGAATACTACAGCCCCTGGCCATATTATTAGATGCACCTCAATTTTTTTTGAAAATAATAGTTTTGAAGGGAAAAATTATACAAAATTCACCATTAGTTATCTGAAAAATTTCCTGTATGTTATTTGAACCCTGGCAAATACGAGCAATACGTACAAATGCACTTTCTTGCACAATATCGATAACAATAATTGTAATAGTAATAATAATACATAGTAATGTATTTCGACACAGTGGACAACTTTAACAGTTCGCTTAATATTCACATTTAAAATGTTGCAATAGGGTTCTTTGTGGCTGAACTTTCATTATTGTAATGAACAATATGAAAAGAGGAGGTATTGTTGTTACAAACAATACCACCAACACCAAATGTCTTTGTTGTTGAACGAACATGCCGCAGTTAAATTCAAGCTGAGTTGAGAGGAGGACGTCTTGCGAATAGTGAATCGTATTTGTGCTAAATTTTGCAGTGATATTGTTGTTGTTCACTGTCAGTATGTTTTTTTAAATTTAATTATTAACATTAGGGAGTCATGGGTAAAAAAAGTGACTTGACACCGAGAAAGATGGCTGAAATTAAGGCACCAATATAGACAAAAATATTCTCTAATCGTGAGATTTCTTGACGATCTGATGTGTCTGAAGCATTGGTGAGGCGAATAAAGAAGAAAATTGAATATGGTGGACAGTGTGAACCACAAAGGAAGGACAGATGTGGACGTAAAACAATTTTTACTCCAAGATTCTTACATTGTTTGAAGAACATTTGCCTCACGAATAGATTTGCGAGTACAAAGGAACTTAAAGATAAACTTGAAAAGAGTGGTGTTCGTGCATCTGAAAGAACAGTAAGGCGTAGGCTCTCTGATATGAACCTGAAGGCACTCAGACCAGCTAAGAAGCCAAAATTAACCCCTGCTATGATTCGTAAACGTTTTTGTTGGGCAAAAGCTCACAAAGAAAAAAAATTGAACTTTTGGAGATCTGTTTGCTTTAGTGATGAGTGCACGTTTGAAATCTTGGGAAATAAATCTCAGTTTGTGAGAAGACGTCCAGGTGAAAAATACATTCCTGATTGTGTTGTGCAGACTGTCAAACATCCGATAAAAGTTATGATTTGGTCAGTCATTAGTGGCAAAGGTAGAGGACGTCTGTATTTGGTTCAAGCAACGATGAGGCAAGAACAGTATAGGGAAGTGCTTAGAAGAAAGTTGCTACCTCAAATAAGAGAATGGTTCCCAAATGGAGAACAGTTCGTATTCATGCAGGATGGAGCCTCATGCCATACCGCAAAATCAATAAAACAGTTTATACAGAGAGAAAATGCCCCTCTTTTGTCCTGGCCGGGAAACTCTCCAGATATGAACCCAATTGAAAATCTTTGCTACCTAGTGAAAAAGAAGTGGCAAAGCAAACAATTACGACGAGAATTGGCCTAATTGAAAAAATAATTCAAGTGTGGAATCACCATCCTCATATGAAAGAGACAGTACAAGCATGCATTGATAGTATGCCAAGATGGATCCAAGCACTGATAAAGACCAAAGGCGGCTCAACCAAATATTAAAATTGACTTCCACTCATATGTACATATTATATTGCTAATATTCAAGACACACTAAGAAATTATATTTGTAACTATTAATGTATCAAGTAATTGTTGTTTTTGTTAAGGTTCGCATGTAATCAATGTAATATTTCATGTAATAAAATATAAATAAGAGAAATAGAGAATAACAAAAAATTAGACAAGATAATAGAATCCTTAAAATTTTGCATAAAATTTGGAGGTGCATCTAATAATTTTGCCAGGGGCTGTATGAACATTTAATTTCAAGAGTCTATATTAGTGTGCACATTGTACCAGTGTGCAAATATTGAAATATATTTGTGAACAAAATTTTTACTAGGGCAGTGACCTGTCAAGAGAAAATTTACTAGGCTGTGATCTTTCCAAATTTGAGAATCACTTCACTAGAGGGGCCAAATGACACAAAGGAGAGCAAGAATGCAAATATTTCTTTGTTGAATGCTCAATGATTTTCAATTTTAGATATAGTTCAAGAAAGCATAGACATATTGAAGGTACATTTAATAAGTGTGTTGAAAGATGGAGCGATATTTTCTATTGTATAATTATTATTTTTTTTTGTTTCATGCTCATATTTGAATGTCAAATTCAAACACAGGATTTTTTCATAGTATTTGATTGGTTTACAAAAAGATATACAAAACTACTCTAGTTGTGTGAATATATGCTATGTATATATATATATATATAAAAGACTATATATGTAATAAGCCTACACTAAAATATGAATATACCACTTGGAAAAAGTCCATGCCAAAAATCTGGGTTTTTGCAGCTACAGCTTGTATCGAGCTCTGAATTCCATGTTGAAATTTGTATTTTCAATTTAGAAAGAGTGTCTTTTCGCACTAGAGAGATTAATTAAAGCTGTGTAATAAGAAAAGTACTGCTAACTCATGTACTTGCATTGATTTGAAAAACACTTTTTTGGGGGGATGAGTCCAACGAAAAAGCAACTTCTTTCAGACTACTTGCTAGTTAACTAGTAAGGTTTATATGTAACAAAAACTAAAATGTCTGATGTCAGGAATTTTAGGAAGATGTGTTGAGCAGCTACTTGTCAACAGTTAAAAGCCAATTGTGTTTAAATCTGCAATCTAAGACTGTTCGTGCACATGGAGGAGCACGTAAAAATCCATGCAACTTTCAGAACATGATGATGAGAATGACATATATAACATGCCAATTTGTGAAGAACTCATGATTGAGTATAAATGTGCCACTTCCAATTTAAAGACATCTTCAAGGTAGAACTCTTTACAGAAGAGGACAATTTATTTTCCTATTGTGAGCCCCATAAGGCTTAAATATTTCAGCATATTAAGTGCATAATGGTCTATTTAAATAATCATCTCCTCCGAGATTACTGTCCAGATTTTGACCATTTCTTAGAAAGTAGCATGTGAAAAAAATTAAGACAATTTGTTACTTGTAAAAAGTTTATTAGTGTAGCAAGTGTTTGTAAATATGTTACTTATGAAACTACCTGTTGCTGAATAACAGAACCAATTGTCATACATTTCTGTGTGTGCAGTACCTAGGGAAGGTATAAAATTGTGCTGGACTGGAAAAAATTAGTCGTTGGTGTGTGATTGAATGTGAATGTACAACTTGACTAAGACCACTTGTAATATATTACATAACTTGAAACTAACACCAGTGACAAAAGCATGAAGATATTTTATATTTCATCTATATTCAACCTGGAGCCACCCAGCCTCAATGGTGGACCTATACATCATCAAATCATGGAAAGTTTTATTGTATTTGTTTCACTCTGAAAGTTGCAATACACATATAGAGCTATAAAAGAAACTTGAATAAGAAAATATTCAACGTGTAGATTCACAATTGGTTATTTAAGACACTTCCAATTTCCTATCGATGCGGTGAATTTAAGAACTTCTAAGAACAATAATATATCAAATATGACATTCTTCCTCATACTTTGAAATTTTCCTTACCATGTGATAAAACTGTATTTTGTTTTGCAGTTATATTTGAACAAATCCAACAAATTTTGCAGATGGAGGTTCTGAAAACAAGAATCAGCAATGTTCTCCCTTCACTGAATGATCTTACATTAGATATGGTGGCTAACAAACTATTGGAATGTGGTTTAGAGGGAGAAGAGGATTTATGCTATGTCCAAGAGTGTGACTTATTGGATATATTAAGACCAATCCAAGTAAGAAAATTACTGGAATCCTGGAAGAAAATAGGTATGTCGTGTACTAAATTTTCTGTGCTTTTGAAAAATGACATTAGGCTTTGTAAAAACATTTTTAAAGAAATTCCAACATTGTCTGTTGAATGTTGCAGAAGTATTAGCATGAAGTTCAGGTTTGACCAGAACTTGAATCTTCTATGCTTATATAGCATTGTTTATGTGCACCGCAGCACCTTCACTCTCATCTAATCATCACTATTCCTGAATTGATCAAGAAGGATAGAAATGCAATATTTTTATACATATATTCAATCGGAAAATGAATAAACTCAATTCAGACAATCTAAAAGAGGGCAGAAACTCTAGAGCAGTGTTTCCCAAACTTTTCGTTTCACGGTGCCCTTAGTGTTTCAAGGTATTTTTACAGCACCGAACTTAGACTATAGGCCTAATTAACACTTGCAATGCCCAGTTAGTGTTAGGTTGCTTGCCTTAAGTTTAAAAATACACCCATATTTCAAATTTAGAGACATTTTACATGTAAAAAGTACTAAAACTATGTGCAGACTAACAAGTATAATTTCAGTGAAAATGCTGGAACATTTCGCAAGGCCCTTGTAAGCCCTTGTAAGTATAAAATGGTCTTTCAGTATTGTATCTGAAACTTTAATTAAATAAATAAATAAATAAAAAGCCAGCCATGATGCCCCAGGGTGCCATAGTGCACACTTTGACAACCACTGCTCTTGAGGATAATTGAAATAGTGTGTTAGTCTTTAAATATTGTAAACCATAGTAAACTACTCTTTCTCAAGGAAAGCAATGCATACTGAGTTGACAATTACTCAGTGATATTTCAAACTTCTGCTATTATGGGGTAGCAGTAATGGTGATCAATACACCATTGATTAAATAATTTCTTAAATGTTATAACTAAAATTCTACTTTATATACTTAACTATTAACATCTGAATTACATGTAAATAATTAATTCTTCTGCATTTAGATGAGTGCTCGTTACAGAGTCTCAAATTCTTATCATGGTAAGTACAGCCTACACGAATACATATTTCTTAGTATGTGCTTATAAATGCATAGAACTCATATTGTGTCGTAAATATTTTAAACTAAATTTTAATATTTTGTAAAATATTTATTTTTAAAAAAAAAATCAAATTGAAAAATTCTGCAACATGTTTTGTTGTTGTTCAACTTGTTTTTCAGTCCAACCTGCATGTCAGATAAACACATGAACCATTTTCTCAGGGTTAGTAAGTCCAGTGCTCATACACTTATTATATGGGGTAGGTGCTTTTTCCTTGAACCTCGGGGCTAGCTGGGAGGTGCTCTTGTGTTTAACACAGTTGGAACAAGACACCTGGGAAGATGCTTTGTGTAAAATTTCTCAGCTTAAATTCACCTACACTTATAGCACTACTATAGATCTGGAAGTCATGGAATATTAAATATGGTTTATACTTGCAGTGATTTTGATATTTTCACATATTTGTGAACCCTAATTTGATGCAACCCATAGTCATAAGTAAAACATTATCCTTAAAAATTTGATGTTGCACGCAAGCCATAGCTTCCATAACAATAACCTATGATGTAACAACCCGTGATGGCCAGTGTCTACCTACCAACTGCTGGCCTCACTCCACCAGAGGTGGTAGATGATATAACCACGTGTGGTCAGCACCACGAACCCCAGTCGTTGTAGGTATTCTGTGACTGGGTTATGCTACTCCTTCTGTATTCTTTGAAAGTTTTGTGCTGGAAGCAAGTTTGTTTCTTTAGCTGTTATTTTCTCATGTTAAGTGAACCAGTTACCCTGTAGAAACTCAGACAATTAGTGAGTTCATGAATTAATTCTCTCAAAAACATTCTACTTGTTGAAATTAAAATAATTATGAATAAGCATATCTGAAGAAAACATATTATACATCAGTATGTAGAGATCTACTACCGGCAGTTGCCAAATATTTGTTAATTTTTGTTCTTTGAAATATTTTTCATATTGACACTGATTCAATTCCTGGTTTGCCATTTTTTGCAGTATGATGTTCATTTCCCCCTTTTTTTGCAGGAGATCAACCTCAGGAATTTTCACCTCCAATACAGGTTCCAACATCTAATAATGCTGTTGATGCCACAGTAACTTCTACCCGACAGCCTCAAAATTCAAATTTTGATGCAGACTGGGCCTATAAATTCCAGGTGCATTGGGATCCCATGCCCAAAGCACTTATGAATGATTTAAAAAAGAATCGAAGACCTAACCCTGCTGCAAGAAGACAGATGGTAAGGATTGTCATAGAGCACATACATAAAATATGCAAAAGACCATTGAAGAAGCAGATAGAAATTATTGCAAGAATCATTACACAAAAATTTCCTGAATGCCTTCTAGATAGGATTGATGGCGTGGTTGTAGGAAGTGGCTGGGATTCTCTGCAGCGTCAGCTATCATTAAGGTCAGAGAATGTCAATCGGAAAGTTGAGCCTGTGAAGAAAAATCAACAAATTCCTACCAAGGAGCTGTAATTTTTCACAGACAGAGATGTCTCATTAATTCTGGGGCCTCTTTATCGGAGATACAGGAGAAGGAACCAGAGCTTCTTGAAGTCCCCAAAGCCATTCTGGACCATTTCCAAGAGCTTGTAAACATTAACATCAAGCAAGCTTTGGGGACTGGATTCAGCAGCAAGAGGCCAAGGCATGTTAAGTTTCTGGTCCACTCAAAGTTGAAACACATGCAGAAGTTGCTCCAGGATTTGGAAGAAATTTAAGATGAAGACCTTAGGTACAGCTCCGCCAATGTCTTGAAGCAAATCCAAGGATATTTCCAAGAAGATGGGGTTTTATTCAGATATGTAGAGGTATTTAAGATTTGTTAACATTTTGTATTATTCTTTCATCTATGAAATCTATATATACAACTATAAATACTCTAAATATTGAAACATTGCACATTGCATTGCATTGCATGTTTACAACTGATGTGAGGATGCATGAAAAAACTTTATTGGAAAGTCAGACTTCCCTCTCTCAGAAAGATTAGTCACCACACAGAAACACTAACATCATTTTCTACACTCAGTTCCTATTCTGAAATAAGTAAAACCACTTGCAAGAAATAAATCTTTTGTGAAACCTTCAACATAGCTCAGCATATCTAGGAAATTTGTTTTCATTGTCTAAAAATATATATTTGTTCCTAAGAAAGAATAAAAATACTCCACAAGAAGTAAGTAGGTACAGTTTAAGTTAGAAGTAGGTTCAAACAAAGAATTAAATCAAGACATATGTTTGGACTACTAAGAACTTAGTGTAATGATATGAAAATGGAATATTGCAATTAATGAATCCATTCATAAGTTACTGATGCACTTGTAATTCTTATGTGTTTTCTTAAAATACGTGAATAGTGTTGTATACATATTTACAAGAAATTATGTTTTTCTGTTTCCAGGAAACAACACTACTCTGTGAAGTTCCCAGAAGTCCTTCCCAAGATGTCCTTCCAACCCTGTCTTGCTGTTTGTGGTAAGTTCATTTGTCTCACGAGATTTCATTTTGTAACATGTCCCCTCTCATATTGCATTTATTTTAACTCTAAGAAACCTGCTACACACAAAATTCCTGCCACACTGCTTACATGTGATTCTTGTTCCAATAGGTCAGTTTCAATCCAGTTTCTGAGACCTTAGATCTTAATCAGAAATTTTCCATTTCAAAATATTAAAAATAAATCTTCAAGTGGGTTAAAAATTGACGTACAAATGTTTACAATCTCAGTGTTGGAAGATTTCATTTTCTTCAGTGTGCTCCTGCTTGTCAACTTTCCAATTTCATCCATTAATGCATTGTACCTTCCCTTCTATTTGTAACCCATTTGATTGATTCATTGAGTTAGTGTTTAAAGTCCACTTTATGCACAGTAAGGCTAATCAGGACTGGGCCTACAGTTGATTGTTGGATCGAAACCATTGCCTTCACCGAGTTCCGAACCCAGGACCCTCTTGATTTCAAGGTGACGACTATCACTGTGCCATTGGGGAGGCCCTATAACCCATTTGAATAGCTACTTTTATTTTTTTTTAAGCTGTGTGGAAGGTCCAGAAAACTGCGAACAAGAGCCACAAGTAAATATATATTTTTATTTTATAAATTTAGAGTAGAATCTGAATCAGTGAAATAAAAGTTGCATCGGAAACTGAAACAGTAAACCATTTTGCTCGGAAATTTGTAATATTACCTACTACATTGTTAGAAGTTGACTTCTGAGATAAATAAAAATGAATTATTGGAATATACATTAAATGTTATTTAAATATTTCAGTGTTGTAGAATACAACTTCTCCACCTATCAATCCATGCACTCACCTCATTTACTTTTCACGTGAGTGAGTGAGGAGGAAGCATGAAATTTAATAATTATGTTAAATATGTCACTAGCACATTCTGTCAATAGTGAAATTAGACACAATGTTGCCACTTACTAATACAAACTTGTGTAAATATTTAATATTCAGACTACAAATTATTTCACAGTAGATGAATTTACATTCTTTGAAGTAGTCTTTCATCTGTACACTGAATTTTATTTTTTTGTATCATGTTCGTACAATGAATATTCTGAATACAATTCCTCATTTTATTGTTATAGGATCATCCTTAATGGATTCTACAAGATTTATGCTTACAATTGAGCAAGAGTTGAGAATCGAGAGGATAGTAGACTTCCTGGAAGCGGTATCAGTGTTATTTGCCTCATTTTATGTATTTAACATGGAGTACCCATTTGAGGCATCCAATACATTGGAATTTGTCCAAATGTATGTTTATTATATTGTGGATAGAGTGCTGCTCAAAATTGGTAGTAAATTGATAGGTAGAGAGCATGTATCTAAAATAATTTTTATATTTTAATATTATTTTAATAAAATATTCATATTATCCTGTCATGGAACTTGTTAAAGCAATTGTTTGCATTAATAGAGAAATGCTTTCAGTGCTGAACCCATAATTGAGATAGCAGACATTCTGAGTTTGAGTCGGGATATTGACATGGATGTTAGCATGTTGCATATCAAAACTTTGATCCTTTCACATGTTGGTACTCATGTCTCATAGAAGATGAAAACAATAACAGTACCAGGTTTCTGACTTAATGCCCTAGGTATGTAGGAGGTGATCTTCATTAAGGCATCCAAAAGTAAACTTCACTCCCCTGTAGTACTCCCTGGTAACCCATTTTTTGCAAACCAATGAGACTCTGGCACCTGAACCTTCAGCCAATATAATCCTCTATAAGGCTGTGTGTTCATATGTGTGCTGAGTGCCCCTTTGCAGCCTCAGCTTTTAACATGGGGTAGGAAATTCTATTCCTCTGAGATGAGTGTTATTTTTTTTTTGTCAAGGGGCTAGACCCTGAATAATGTGATGGGTGCAAAATACCGGGTGTCTACCAGTTAAGAAATTATTATTTTTTGCTATTTTTTACAGTATAGTGAATTTACAATGTTATATACCTGTACCTGGCTTTGGTAAAATTGAATATTTGGAAATCTACAATTGTATTGAGTTGTTAAGATTTCTTCACTTTGTTTCTTGAGAATTACATTTGATTTGAGAAAATATTTTTAAAAAATAATGTGTCTATTCCCCATTTAGAATGAAGTCTGAAGCATTAATTTTTACATGCATTAATAATTATTATAGTTCCTTTGAACTGTGCTGTTTCTTAATATATACAGAATAACTTTTACTATTTATGGAATGAAAATATTTTTTCTGTCCAAAATTAGTCAGTAAAATACACAAAATGCAAGTAATAAAAATTCAACACAAGAATCTTACCTCCTTACCCTGAAGTTAAAACTGTTTGATGTATATCTTACACTATTTAACTGTAGATATATTGCTACGGAAGTTGCAGAAATAATTTTTAAGAGTATAATATTCATACTTAAGGACTGGATAAATGACTATCAAGTTATTGTGTATGCGTTGCCTTCTACTGTCGATGAAGAGAATGCAGATGAACATGCAGAATGCTTCTGTGGTACTTCTAGCAGAAACAAGTCTATCTTGCAGCACTTATGGAAAGCCGATAAGAGGTTGGTCACCAGTGAAAATTTGAAAACAATCATTCCATACCTGATCCATTATATTAGGATTTGCTATTGCTGCATACATTTATATGTGATCGAATGTCCACCACGATATTGAAATGGCTCACTACATCAGGCATATTTTGCATACAACTAGCCTGCAGCCTGTAAGTGATATACTATTGCCAGATAGAGAATATGTGAGACCTTTCACGGAATGGTGGCAATTTTTACCCCTTTTTCACATAAGTACTTAACATTATGAGTTAATTGTGTCCAATGGTAAACCACAAATTATTTTGACAATGTTTTTGTGTTGCTTAAAAATTAATGAAACTTTTAAGTGAAGTTGTGGCATTTGCACTCAGTTTTTAAATTATATACTTTTCTTTCCAGGTGTCTACTTGGCATTAATCCTACTGAGGGTTTCAAGGTGGAGAAAAGGAAGCAGAAGAAAACATACATAATTTCACCAAAGGCGTTAAAGTTGATCAACTCTTTGGCAACATTTGAGTGGGCATCCTGATAATTTCAAAAGCATCAGAGGGGAAACAAAATGTGTATATTAAAATGAAATAAAAATAAATGAAGAGTATATACTTGTTTGATTTTATTAAATGTGTCATTAGTTCATACACTTTAAAACTAACATGAATTCAAACGGTAATGGTAAGACTGCAAGATCACACCAGCAGCAGAGGTGGAAAATTGGCAGTAATGTCAATAAATGTCAGTCTTTTGTTGTCTTGTTATTTGTCATATTTTGGTGTTAAATTTGCAATTTATACATTAATGACTGCAATTTGTGATTGCTTTTATTATTGCATTTCTTTTTTTGTACTGCCACTGAGATGACTATTTTTTTTCAAGTCAGTAAAGGTATATTTTTATCAATTTCCATAAGTTAATAAAATATGTTATTGTACTTACCAGTGCATGCCCATGATTTTCGAAAGGGAGGGCTTATGTACACTTTTTCTGGTAGTCAGCTATCATTTCACCATCTCTTCCTACCTTTGATGTTCTTTTTTTTTTTTAGGAATACTGGACCAATGGGTGGGTTATAACCCCCCTCCTCTTGGGCATGCCAGAGGAGGTACTTACAATGGTACTTACAATGTAGCCCAATTATGGAAGTGTTCTCTGAGTACAAATGCTGAAATATTTCAACATATTGTTTGAGAGCTATGTTTTCTTTCAAAGCTGAAAAACATGGAAAAGTCATGAAAATTGTTGTTCGTGTTTCTATTTTTTTCTTGCCAGGTTTCCAAACATAACTGCCTTTTTCTATTAACATTACATAAAAATGATGAAAAGATTCTCTCGGGCTATCGACCAGGTGAGTTGCGGAAAATATTCTTTTCATCATTCGTCGCCAGGAAAGCTTGAAGACTTACTTCATTGAATAAAAATGTTCATATGTATTTGTCATTTATTTTCTGCAATATTGAAAAATCTTTATTCATTGATTTAGTTTGTAAGTCCACTTTATGCAGAGAAAGGCCAATCAAGATTGGACCTACAGTTTAAAGTAGGATTCGAACCACTATGAGCCTCCACTGAGTATCGAACCCGGGATTCCTTTGTTAAAACTTGATTCATGTGTTTAGCATGCAAAGTTGAAAACTGGACACTTATTTATTAGCATTAGATCACAATCGGGTAGTTTTGAAAGCTGCTCAATATTATCTGCTAAGGTAAGGATATTTGGTTCGGAAAAATGGGAACCCTGTAATCAGTATGTTCTATTACAGTGCATTATTATTATTATTATTGTGTACAAAATATAAAGGTAAGGTCAAACTTATTTTACATCCACTTTATGTTCAGATAGCGTAATCAGGACTGGGCCTACAATTTTATGGTGGAATCTGAACCACTGTGCAATGTGCCTTCACTGGGGATCAAACACAAGACCCCTCAATTAAATTGTGACATTGATACCACCATCATCTTATTAAATCATTGAAAACTGATGGGGGATAAAGTTCCTCATCTTCAAACACCCTCCCCCACAAACTCATGTGTATATTATAGGATATACATATTTGTAATGTTGTTAAAAGAAAATAAATTACTCAATTAAAATATATTATTAATAATATTATTAATTACATAATGGAAATTAATTTGTTACTTTTATACATATCGGATATTGCAAAGAAGCTAATTTGTTTACTAACTGGTTAAAGATATTAAATAAATTATGAAATAGTTCAAGTGGTTTTATTATGTGTAAGTTTTTGTTTAGTTTGTGTTTACGTTAATATAAATCAAATAGATTTCATAGTTGTTATTGTTTTGCATTCTTGTTTTACTTTTATTGTGCGTATTGATTCTCTTGAGAGAGAATTCATTCAATACTCACAACTACACTAATTTGTATGTGTTTTCGATATTATTCTTACTAAAGTATATTTGAAATTAAAGGTAATTGCTTATCTTTTGTTTGTTAGAACAAAAACTCTCCCCTGGAAATTTTTGGTGAGGGGATTTGAGGCGAAGATTGATTGTGGGGGAAAAATCCCCCCAGGATTTCGCACTCTGTGCAAGAGTAAAAACGATATCGTTTCAACACTAATGTGTAGGTAATATACAAAAAGTATTTCATCTAAATACAGCGAATTACTGTTTAAAATAAGGCTGTCTACCGTTTTTTTTAAAAACACTTGTTCAAGTTACGGTATATTACTGTTTAATATACAGGTATCTAAAAAAATTACAGTCACCGTAATTTTTACGGTATCTGGATGGCAGCAAGAATTAACGGCCTTAGACAGTTTTTTCTACTGTCAACTTTTTACAGTGTACTGGGAATCAAAACTGGACGTGCCATTCGCACCAAACTCTAGACAGCTAACCAGTAGGCTTCGTGGGATCCGTCTTCACAGTAATTGGTACGATTAGATGTATTTCTTTAATATAAAATAACTTCCCCGTAATTTCATCTAACCATCATTCATCATCGTCGCCATGAATAGGCCAAAAAACAGAAATGCAATGTTTATCCTTTGGGTGCCTATTTGCTTACTTTATTCACAGATTTTTGCTGACTACAAATCCGCACCCCTACTCATTATTCTCGAAAACAAGAGCCTTACGTGCTTTGCACTAATGGAGTATCAAACACTCAGCGACGGTTTTATCTTACCTTCAAAGACACCCAGCTGCTGTTGTAAACATGAGGAGTTGTATTAAAGAGCCCAGCGCACCTTGAAATCTTCCATGCTGACTCTTGTTTTCGTCTTTTCGCCGAGCGGCATACCCGCAGATTTCCAGACAAATAACCATTTTATGATGGTGAACATTAGGCAGGAAATCAGGGAAAGTTGGAGTCACAAATGAGTCGTTGTTCCTTATCGGCAAAATTTCACTGGTGGCTTGACAAGAAAAAGGACAGTTGTCCGTTACCAGAAATACAGCTTTGTTATGACGCATTTTTTCTATTCACAACAATTATGTTTCTCTTCTATTCAAGTACAATTGCGCTTGCACAAAAAATGATCAAATAATTGATTTGGAAGCACGAGGTCTTGTGTGGTGACATGCATCACACACCCTTACAGGCAGCCCATTTCCCTCTACACCAACATACCTCACTCCCATGACTTCCGCTCCATAGAATCCTTCCTCAACAGCAGACCAAAACCCCACAACCCCAGCAGTAATATCCTGACCCACCTAGTCCCTTATCGTCATGTATAACCACTTCACCTTTGAGGACAAACACTACTTTCAAACCCAAGGCACGGCCAGTCGTGGGCACCAGAATGGTCCCATCCTATGCTAATCTTTCCATGGGCAAACTCGAACAAGTATTTCTGGAGACCACTCCTCTGGCTCCGTTACATGGATCACATCTTCATGCTCTGGACACATGGAGAGACATCCATATTCACCTTCCTAGACCAACCATTTATGCTTCATCAAGTTTACCTGGACCCACTCCACCAACCAAATCACCTTCCAATCCTGGATTTGGATGTGCACATCAAAGAAGATGATTTGGAAAATTTATCCATGTCAAACCTACCAAACATATGCAATACTTGCACTTGTCCAGCTCCTATCTATTCCACACCAACAGAGCTATCCCATTCACCCTGTCCCTCAGAGGTCAACACCTCACCTACCTCCTGACAGAACTACATCCTCCGCCTGCAGCAAGGCTTGGTCAACCGTGGATATCCTTCCACACTGGTCACCAAACAAATATTCCAAGCGGCTTCACTTCCACCAAGAAACCTGCCACCAACCCCTCTGTACTTGTCATCCAATATCACCTCCACCTCAACAAAATCAGACCCACTCTGCGTTCCCTCCTTCTCATCCTCCACAGTGATTCTGACACCAGAAACATCTTTTCTTACAGACCCAGTGTTGTTTTCAAAAGCTCCCCTCCCCCCAACCTCCAAAACATCCTTGTTCACCATACTCCACCAACTTAAATAAACTCCCCTCTTGGCCACAAATGCAAGTGCCCAAGGTGCAAAACCTGCTCCATTTTTGTCACTTCCCACACCCTCCAGATTCACACTTCCACTCGCAAGTTCAACCTCTGCCATAAAGGAACCTGCCACACCTCTAACCTCATTTACATCCTCATCTGCAATATCTGTGGTAATTTCTACCTGAATATCCTCAGCTCTCAATCTCCAAATCAACGAACACTGCCCCTCCACCCAAAACCTGGACTCCACTGTTGCTGTCATGCCAACTACCATAATGTCCCCTTTAATGGCTGCTTCCTGATAGAGACCAACCACCCCTTACCCCAATCCACTAACACCTCAGTACGTAAAGGATGAGAGAGAACCTACATGTCAGCCATGAGTGCAACCACATTCCCTCACTTTCCTTCTTTGGTATCTTGCATTAGGAGTGAAGAAAAAAAGAGGTGTATTACTTTTAGACAACCTCTGTTGGTGTGTGTGTATAAAAGTAAAGTTCCCTGTGCATATAGTACCATGCCTGAAGACATGGTAAATGGTGTAAATGAGTTTAGAAAGGGGTGGCAACCTAAAGTAAACTTGATAAAAGATAAAGACGGTGATTTTCTAGCTGACCCAAGCGATATTCTAAATAGATGGAAGAACTACTTTAATGACCTTTTAAATGTCCATGTAGGAGATAAATCAGAAGTAAATGAAGTCCACACAGCAGAACCTTTAGTTCCAGAACCTAACTTGACTGAAGTTAAAGATGCTATTAAAAGGCTAAAGAATAACAAAGCACCTGGCATTGATTTAATACCAGCTGAGTTAATTAAATATGGTGGAAATTCATTAATATGTCAAATTCATAAGTTAATTTGTTTAATATAGAATAAAGAAGAAATCCCTCAACAGTGGAAAGAATCCATAATTGTTCCTGTGTTTAAAAAAGGTGATAAAATGAACTGCAGTAATTACCATGGAATTTCTCTACTCTCAACAGTAGTGTAATTGATGATACAACCAGGACAACTTACAAGTGTACAAATGATGAGCTCATTTGATTAAACAGCCCGATTTGCCCACACTTAAAATTATGCCAAGATGCCCTTATTCCCCAATTCTTCAAGTGTAATATGCTCTTAATTCTAAGAATTTTGAATCCTAGTGTACAAATGATGAGCCCCCTCAGATTGATTTGCCTACACTTATAAAAGGCACTTCTGTGAGATTGTTGTCCATAAATTTGTTAAAAATATGCCCCTCTTGATATTTTTTTTGCCCACACCTAAAACTAGGCCAAACGTATTAACACACACCCACACCCACACACCCACACCCACACACACACACACACATACACACACACACACACACACAAACACACACATACATATACATATTTACTTCCGGTTTAAGTTCAATTGGGCACCAGGCTCAACTTGTTTATCTACTACTAAAACAATGTAATTCTTCTAGAATTGCTCTGTGACTCTCTCATTTCTTACATCATAAACATATGATTTTTCACCTATGAGAATAACACTACATATAGTGTCATCAGGGAGTGTATCGTGGAATTCACAGATAATTTTAATGTTTGTCCTGTCATTAACCACAACTTGTTTCCTTTTTGAAGTGTTGATGACAAACATGGGTCTCTGTGCTTTGAATTCATCTGGTGTGTAATACATGTCAGTATTGCCAGTAGTGACCCTTTTGTATGCTGTAAATACTTCATATAATTTAAGGAAATCATCCTTGGACATGTCTAAATTATAATTTTCTCTAGGAAATACCTCATTTCTGCCATTTTTAAGATATATGTTCTTGATGTTGCAGTTATCAAATCTACTTGAATTTTTTTCCTGATTATTGTGTCTTCCAGTCTGAAACAGTACCACCACAAAATCCGGCATGTCATATTGTATACTGGAGAATGAATTTGTAGCATCAAACTCATAATAAGTACCAGCGGCAGGCTTCTGTACACATTGATATGTATAAAATTGTAGAGGAATCTGTGGATTTTTTATTATATCTGCTTTGTATTTAAGAGCATAACTGGCTTCATATTCAACAACTGGGATTCTTAGCTCCATAGTCTGAATAATGCATTTGCCTTCATCAGGTAGGGTATTAGGCAAAGCTTCCCCTGTAGAGTTTAATGTGCTGTACCTCATCAAAGCATTATTATCATTGGCAGCTCTTCTAAATGTGATTCTTAAACCACCCTTCCACATAATATCTTTGTAATCTGAGAAGAATCCTGGCAACAGGCGCATAGGAAACAGCACTGTGTGGCTCTTGGATAATATTTTATCACCAGCCTCAAATCCACCTATTTTGTAGTAAGAAGCCTCGGTTTTGGATAATTTTAGTGTGGCCAAAGCTGTGGAGGTAATGCCGGGATAATCCACTCTGTTTATAACAACACCATGCTTTCTGATCTCAATTTCAGAGAACAGATGTGGCACAAAATTGTCTACCAATCATATATTTGAATTTGCCGGATAATCTGTTCCATCGAGCTTTACAACATCAAATTTGATGTATAGATCTGCTCTGTGGGGGTGTATAAAGCCATCCCCTACATCAAGATCAACCTCAATTTCTGTGTTGGGTTGATTTAAATTTGCAAATGTCCTCCTGTTTGGGGGGAATGATTGTAGCTCATAACTCTCAATATTTTCCATTTTTTTTGTATTTATTTTTATTTAAATATTAATCTCTATGATTGCAGTTGTTGTGGCTCCAGCAAAATCAACTAATTCTTCTTTTTCATTAGTTACCATCAATTCAATATAATCTATTCTATTATGGCACACAGGAAAATATAATGTTGGGGATGGAGTGTAGATGATTGGCTCCATAAATTCAGAATTAGGTTTAAATGTTGCAATGATGCCAGTTTGTTTGTGAGTGCCTATGCCATTTGATTTGGTGATCATACCCTCAGCCACATTACAGTGAATATTTAGAGTCTCTATGGCTAAGAATTTAGGTATATTAATAGCAGTGTGTTTGATGGCCGCTTCAAGTTTTGTGTTGTTCTCAAAACCTAACAGCTCTCCTATAGTACCCAGATCCACTGTTTCTGTAGCAGATACAATCTCTACTCTGTGAGTGACAGAATTTTGACTTAACACTATACCTCTGGGTAATTGAGCATTTAGAGTGGACAGATTATACTGCCCTGGAGTGATGACAATTTTTTGATCCCCTACTGCAATTGTGTTGTTGTGGTGAGTAATATTAGGGATCAAGTAC
This sequence comes from Lepisma saccharinum, assembly GCF_977018435.1. NCBI lineage: Eukaryota > Metazoa > Arthropoda > Insecta > Zygentoma > Lepismatidae > Lepisma > Lepisma saccharinum. The sequence continues at coordinate 170,257 of NW_028143193.1, forward strand.
ATGCCATAAAATGCTCTGAGAGCTATTGTTTTGGGATACACTATATCATCATGTAAATTGAGTTTCAATATTGAATTTTGGCTGGTGAGATGGAATACCCCCATGATGTTTTAAATACCACAAGGCTTTTTGAAAATTTTCAATTGATGGTTTATTTATTTGAGACATATATCTAAGAACAGATAAACACAAATGTCCACAATTAACATCTTTGAAATTTTGAACACGGGCATTATTGTAATAAAGATTAGCTGATTTTAGATATTTTATTAAATTTTCAGGTGGAACACCTCCAAATGAATCAAAGACAAATGCCTCATTGTTTAAATATTTAAGATAACAGATCCAGTGAGTGCCCTGATTTTTGTACTTATCCAAATTAACAATGCCACACTCTTTGTTGAGTGGTTGCTCTGGCGAAGAATCAGACATGTACACACCTCTAAAATGTTTGATGCCCAGTGGCTTGATTAAAGCTTCAATATCTTGGTTTGTAAGCGGCTCTTGTTTTTTTTAAACTTATTCATGGCTCTCTTAACACCTTTGCCTTGTTTCTCCATGGCCAGGTTATGGCGCTTCAATTCATCTAATTCTGCCCTATTTTTCTTGGCATCTATTACTGTTTTTGCTATGGCAGCTGATCCCCCAGCCAAGCTCCCAACAGCCCCAAGTGCTGCTAAGATGGCCGGGATAGTAAATATGAAACCCCCCACATGTGATTTTTTCCTGGATTGTTGTATTTTTTTTAATTGGGGGATACTAAGCAACAATTTCATACCATGGCCCTTTGCAAGACAAGAGCTTTTTTTCTTGCGCTGCTTTTTGGTTAAAAGGCTATCAATAGTTTTAAGAAATTTAAGACCTGCATAAGGTATTTGATACATAACACCCTTGGCCTTCATTGTAGGTTTATTATATACATATTCACAGCCCCCACCCCAGTTTTTGTTTGGTGTTCATAGCTATGGTGGTCCCCAATGCTGCTATTCTCTCACTTAAAGAAGCATCTTTGCTTACAAATCTACCAAATGCAGCCTCTTCTAATTTTTTGTCTGCAACATGTCTCTTGTCAAGATCAGAATGTGTGTTGTATGCTATGTCATGGTCTCTACAAGCAGCATCTAGGGGATTAACACCAGGATCACCTCTGTTTAATCTATGCTCCAATTTTGTGCCGGGACCACAATACTGATAGCCTGGAATGTGTAGTTCAAATGGCAGCTTGTTTATAATGTCATTAACCCACCCCCGACCCTCAGAAATATTCCAAAATTTAGGTGGTAGAGTATTAATAATTTTTATAAGATATCCAATGCCCTTAGTGTCATTCACTATAAAATTAGACAATTTGGTGCTTATCATGTCCATAATTCCAACCTTTTCATTGTAAAAATTGTGGTTGCCAGCATTTTCCTCCCCAGCTATCACCAATAACCTATCTACAAGTTTCCTGACATCATCAACCCAGACAAATTCTTTAGGCAGGGTGTTGTATTGTTTGATTCCACTGCCTGTCTTAATCTGTGACCATATGGGCTTGATCAAGTTGTTATATTTTGCTCCACTGCTAGACTTGACTCTTTTTTGTGTGGGATCATTGTTCTGGTATAGAGCATCTGATTTTATTAATATTTCTTTGTAATACTCATAATCTTGATCTGTATAGTTGCCAGGCCTTTTCCTAGTCATCAGTTCCCACAATCCAGGTGTGCCGGGATATTTAACAAAACCACCTTTTTCTCCAAGATGAGATTCTGAATATACAATTAGATCATCTTCCATAAATGTTACTCTGAAATTGCCAATTCTATGTATGATGCTACCATCACGCTCTGTGTCGGCATATAAGCCAAAGACCTCATCTTTGTTGTCTTTAGGTGTGCTTAAATATTTTTGAGCAAGAAGACCCAATTCAATAGGATCCTGAGTAGCTTCAATTCTTCGAGGAGCAATAGGACTAGGTGTATGAATACTGGAAAGTGGGGTGATTGGATAATCTAATATGTTCCTTGCAGCTACAGGTACAAGCTCTGTGATCAAATTTTGATTTTGCTCTGTAACAGTTTTGATATTTTTACCTAATTCATTAATAGCATCAATAATAGGCTGTTCTGTTTGTTTGTGTTGTTCATAAATTCCTCGGTTCTGTGATTTCCATCCCTTAAATCTTTTTACAAGATAATCTCTTAATTTAAGATCATCAATGATTGGCCTTTTCATGGTTATTTATATATGTTTCAATGTCTAGAAAATTGTTGATTTTATTTCTGTATTTGCCACTATTGGGTTTTCTTGTCATATCAATTGTGACAAACCCATAACTGTCCTGGTTCCAGCACCTACTGCAAAACTTGGAAAAATCATTGTAGCTCAAGTCCCCACCTACATATTCATCATGTATGTGTTTGAGGTTGGTATGATCTTGATGAAACACAGATATAAAATTGCTGTTGTCTCGGATCAGCTGCTTCGGTATTTTTGAAAAAGTCTGTGCCAGGTAGAAGCAATCAATGTTTTTGTGTCGGCCCTGTGTAAAGAAATTTCTAACCTTGTTTTGATTATCCAGTATAATGTCATCAAACACAACAACAGAATTATCGAGACATTCATGAAGTGGCTTAACATCTGATTCAAAAGTGTCAATATCCAATCCATCATATTGCTTCATCAGCTGCTGATATTTTAATTGTTCCAAGCTCTTAGAGAAGACATACAAGTGCCTGTTTTTCCAGTCTAACCAGTTGGGTGTCAATAAAAAATTATCAACCATTAGTGTAGTTTTACCACAAGCCGATGGCCCAACAATAAGACATCTAATATTTCCAGGCAGCAACTTGCCATTTCTCTTATTCTGCTGTTCAGGCTCTGGCAGCCTTTTTATAAGATCCCAGGTGCTCATATTATCACTTTGTCTGCATCGACCCAGCTGTGTTCTGGAAGTCCTAGCCATTTGACAAGTAACTTGTTGCCTTTTCTGCGGATGATTTTTCTATGAGATATGTGTCAGGCTGTTTAGTTTTGGTGAGTTCTTCTTCATAGAACCTGCCTTTGAGAATTTCTCCTCGGTGGTCTTTTATTATATATGTGTTAAGGGTCCCAGGTTTAACTTGAACCACTGTAAATAATTCAGTGCTCCAGTTTCTTGTAAAGCCTCTTTTGAATAAGTGCTTATATTTGCTGATTCTTACTTGATCACCCACCTTGTATTTGGCCTTTCTTGTTGTTGGCTGGTATCTAGGATAATAAACAGTCCTGATCAATTTTTGCTCATCAGATGAAGTTACTTCAGAGGGTTTCATGTTGATTGTGGAATGGACAGAGTTGTTATATTTATGTAGAAGTTCTGGAAGAATATTAAGCCATTTATAATTACCTTGAAGTGTAAATTGTTTATACATAAGATTTTTTAGGGTTTTGTTGAATCTCTCTACAATTGAGGCTTTGAGATCACTGTAACTCGAATAATGTTGTATTGACAGGCTTTTAATAAATTGTTGGAACACAGAATTATAAAATTCTTTGCCATTATCTGTTTGCAAATAGCGCGGTGATCTTCCACTCTGATTGATGATTGTCCTGATGGCTTCTGTAACACATTTTCCAGTCTTGGATTTGAGTGGCACAGCCCAGGCAAATTTTGAAAATGTGTCTATGACAGTGAGTAGATACTTGTAGCCCTTGTTGATTTTGTCTAAGTTTTTCAGCTGTCCACTTGCCATCTCAATCAAGTCGCTCTGCCATAAATCATCTATGCCTTTTGTGACTACTGGCAGTCTTTTTTAATTATGTCTGCCTTGTCTGTGTAATACATCAACAATAATTTCTCTAGACATAATATGAAAACAAGAATATTGCAACTATGGGGTGTTCAGCAGCTGATACTACAGGATTTTCTAAATACAATTTGTCTCCTATTTGTATATGAAATTCCAGAGAGCCATCATCTTCAGCATAAGATGTTTCTAATGTATTGGGATCTGTAAAATCCTCTAACTCTACACTGGTGATTTTTGGTTTGTTGTCAGCATTTGTTATTGATAAGGTGGGGTAGTGGTGTGCCTGTGGTTGAAGCCAATATTTGATCTTGATTGGTCTCAGTGTGCCCCCAACAAAAAACTGGTAATAAAATTGTGCAGGGGACAGCATATATATTTTGCCACCTGGTGTAAATGGTGAATCATATTCTTTGTTGGGGATGCTGTACAATTCAAGAATTACTGTATGTTTTGGATTCTCGATTATGCCTGTTATTTCTTTTTCTGCTGTAAGCAATCTGCTTGTTACAGATTCAAGGTGCTCATTAATAGTCCTAACAACATCATCATGGCCTGGCTTGATTTTTATGTCCACAACAAGTTTCTTGTATTGTTGCACAATCTCTTGAAGCTGGGTGGCAAAAACAGACAGGGCATTTGCTTGATTGGATTCCATGGTCCCTAGCTGTTGCTTGATATTAGCTACAATTTGTTGCAAATTTTCAATAACTGCCAATTTTGAATTTTGAGCAGTAAGATCATGGACCTGTCTTCTGATATCCTCAAACAGGGCATGCAGTTCATTAATATGTTGATTAGTTGGTAGAGTGGCCACTGTTTGAGTGAGTTGTTTGATCTCTGTCTGGATATTCTTGATATCTTCTGATTTCAATATGCGATTCACAGCTCTCTTAATATTTTTAAGTTCCTGTGATGTAGGCAGATTTGACACAGTATTTTGCAAAGATTCAAGTGCCAATTTCACATTGTTTAATTCAGAAGCATCAGCCACATTTTGCATAGCATTTTGGAGCAGGGCTATATCTGCCTGAGTGGGTGTTGATTGTTGTAAAATTTCAAGCTTTGTTTGGATATCATCAATCAAGTGATGAAAATGAGATAGCTCAGATTCAGTGTTGAGGTTTTCAAGCTTTGTGATCTGTTCCTGGACACTGACAAGTGTGTCGACAATACCGGGCAGGCGGGATTCTTGTACATTTGTCAAATCAATTTGCACTGCTGCTATTGTACCCTCAAGATGGGTTATGGTACTTTGAATTTTTCCAAAATCTTCATATGTTTCAAGTTGTTTGGTTTGGTTTGAGTTGGTGTTTTAAGTCCACTTTATGCACAGTAAGGCTAATCGGGACTGGACCTACAGTTTAAAGTGGGATCCGAACCACTTGTGCCTCCACCGGGTATAGAACCCGGGACCCCTTGATTACAAGGCAATGACGCTACCACTGCGCCATGGGGGAGGCCCTGTTTCAAGTTGCAGCTTAATATTTGCAACACTCCGAGTTATTGCACTCAAAGCATCAGAAGATGGCAAGTTGTTCATAAAATTTTCAAGTGTGTCAATTTTTTCTTTAACCTCGGCTATGGCATTGTTCAGAGGGTCCAGATTAGGTATTTGGAGTGATTGAATCTGTTCTTTTAGAGTGGAAATCACTAGATCAAAATCTTCTTGTGATTTTATGCTTTTGACAATTGTTTGGAGCTGTGTCTGGACATTATTTATCTGCTCTTCCAATTGCTGTTTCAATTGCTCAGAGTTGGTGGCCTGGGACTTAAATTTGGCTTGAAGAGCTGCTACAGCTTCTTCTAAACTTTGAAAATTATCCAATGTTGCCAGATCAGTATATTTCTGAAGCAATAATTTGAGTTCAGAATCAATTTTAAGAAGAGGGTCCATGCATTGTGATTGTAAATTTGTAATTTCTAGTTGAAGACTGGCATTGAGTGTGGTTTGTAAAGCTTGTAAATCACTTCTTAATTTCTTGACTCTGACATCAAGCATTAGAATCTCATCACTGTGATATTCATGTCTTGTATGGCCAAATATATCATTAGGCATTTTTGTTTTAGTGGTTATTTATTATTGAATATCTGATTCTTAATTCTATAAAAAAAGGTATAAGCTTGTCATATGACCCAGGGACCTCAATATATAAGCAGTCACCAGCAGAAACAGTATATACAGTGCCAGAAATCATGTTTGAGTGCTTAATTCTATAAATATTTCTCCCTACTGAAATCTTGACATTACCTTCAGGGGTTGTAATAAATTGCAATTGACCACCTACAGGTAATTGGTAATGATTTAAATTATTGTTAAATATGTACAATATTTTACCTGTTTCATCATCAACATCTGTAAGTATGCTGTTCAGATGAATAATTAACAAAGCACTTAGTTTAGATATCAAATCAGAAGAGGGTTGTGGTGTTGGCAGGTCCATAATAGCCTGTTTTTTGAACCCAAATAAGTTCATAGGCATGTTTATTTATTTCAAATCATGCTCTGTAATTGGGCATTGATTACCACTTTTCAAATCACAATGACCCCATGGTAGAGTATGTATGCCACATGACAAAATGCATCTCTTATCATCATGTGGGTCCAGAGCCACTTTTCTTACAATATTTGTAGTCAACAAGTGATCCACACTCTGAATTCTGGATTCTGATGTTCTGATTGTGCTACATGATTTGAGGCAATTTTTGTAATCTTCAAATTCAAGCTCCTTGTCCACAGTCACTCTGCCAATGCCCTTGGCCTTTTTGGCAACAGAGCCACTACATGTTTCAAAACTGTACATCTTGGCCCTTAACCCAGCAAATTCCACAATAACATCACCAAGTGTCTCATCTTTTAACTTGCCAGGCACCTTTTTGTTGTGGTGTTGAATCTCTGTATGTTCACTGGTATCAAAATATTTAAACAATTCAGGCTGTGTTATATCTTGATAAACATCTTCTGTTTGAATATCAAGAACAAAACTATCTGTGTCCATGTACATCAGTTTTACACGATCCTTATAAAAAGGCTTCAACACATTATAAAACAATTTTAACATGTGTAATTTGGCCAATTCCAATATCACAGCCCCTACATAAATAGGCTTATCAAACTTAATCTTTGTTTTTTTCATGTTGAAAAGTACCATATTCTCATCATAAATTCTTCTGTAATTGAAGTTGGGCTTTGCAATCAATTTTTTGCTCCGGCTGGGGTCAGTAATTATTTTAACATCAATGTGTTTTCTGACATTTTCAATTGTTTTGCCATACACTGAATTGACCATCAATTTAAACAAAGTTTTATCAAATTGGCTCATTGCAGATGTTCGAAGCTCTGTGTTTGTATCAATATATGGTTTCAACCATCTTGAGTGCCTGAACCTCAAAACTTTTCCAACTTTGGTCACTTGAACACCATGTTTCATCAGGAACTGGAGGTTTTTGTAATATATAACATAATCCTGTTTCGACTCTAGAGTCATCATCAATTTCTTCTGTTTAGAGCCAGGTGAACATTTAACCTCGGGAATTGGGGACAGATCAGAAAATGTGTTGTGTAAATCATCAGGAATTGTCAGATCAACCTCTAAGAACAGACCATAGTTACTGTCATCAAAATCCTTAAGATCTTCAATATTGAAATCTTCAACCCACTCAAGCCCTGCATATGGCAGTTTTGTCATCATAGCATAACCATAGAGGCTATTGGCATCTACATACAGTATATAGTTTGATGGCAGTGCTGGATCATAATCAGGAATATATTTGTTATTTGCTCTGGCATATCTCTGAGAACATTTCACCATGCCTCCTCTTATACATTGTTCCATAAACAAGTACATATCTTGATCTTGGATCAGATCCAATTGCATTTTAGTGTTTAAAAACATTGCAGACCATGCTAGGCCCGGAGCACTGTAAAAATACATTGGATCCAGCTTATAATTTTGCATGGAAGATTTTCTGAATGCCTGCAGTATATCAGCTAAGAGGGTCACATCAAGTTTTAAATAAGCCTTGTGATAATCACCAAATGTCTGGCATTTTAAATTGTTCCACATCAATTGGGCATGGTGATAATCTTCATCAGTGATTCCAGATCCTCTGATTTTGCTGTAAAACTCTTGTTGTGGTGGCAGAGAACACTCATCAAATTTAGAAAAATCTGTAACATAATCATATGGATATACACCCTTTCGCCTAATTAATTTCAGGTCCTGATTTGGAAACAAAGCACATGTGATTTTGAATTGATCATCAGATAATTGAGTGGCCAGTGTAGCCAGGCTAGCCGATAAAATTCTGTATGAATCAAGAAATCTTAAGTGAATAGGAACATCATTAACTTTAATTATTTTGCTAATGGCAATATATTTCTCATTATTTTCAGCTAAAATATTTAAATTTTGCTTGTCAAACCCCTCGTACCTGATCAAATGATGAAAATCATAATTGGATGCACCATGGCAAAATATGGGGACAAATTTTGGTCTCTGGATCTTAATATTACAGCTATTACACAGGCCATTAAGAATTTACCATTTGTATGGGAATGGTGATGTACCTTGTTATTTGTATCTGAAAATTCAGAATTACATACTGGGCATTTTTCTGCATTGTTGAAATCTTCAATCTGATCCTCTGTTAAAGGCAACATAGGTTTTGATTTTAATAAGATATTAGATGCTATGTTATGGCACTCATTTTCTATTCTATGTGCAAATTCTTTGATGGCATCTGCTCCCATGTATAAATATTCTTTACTAACAACACCTTCCTGTACAACCACATAATAAAAGCTGGAAGGTTCATGCAATTGATATGATGTAATTGAAGATTCCTCAGGGTCTGGGCTGCAGAATGCAAGGGGTTTGAGGTTTGATTCAAAATCACAGACTATATATGCTGGGTGTTCCAACAAGGCCTCAAACTTTTTGAATTTTGCATTTTCACTTGGCATTGGCATCACCATATGAACAGGTTTATGGTTGCCACAGTATTTCAGATGCTCAAGTAACTTGTTTTTAGCAATTTCTGCATTTTCTTCCCGAACCCCTTTCACCATTTTTTGACCATCAAATACAGACAAACATCTTCTGCACAACTTGAATATTCTATGAGTTTTGTCTAGTTGTGTTCTGACTAAAGCTTCAAGATTTTTTATCAAAGTATAATGATATGTGCCATCCTTTTCAATTAAGAGCAGATCAATCGCAACAGCAGATTCATCATCAAGTGTACTGATTCTGAGAGGATCTATCAAGCAATTGTCATGGCCAGTAGAACAAGTAAATACATTAATAGATAATTGTTTGCCATTGATGTGCCTGGCCTTTTTTTCAAATTTATCAATATTCTGAACAAGCATTGGATATTCTAAACCCTCCATTGCCTCATCGAAATTGTGTTCATGCTGTTTATAATAACTTATTCTCTCAGGATGATTTAAAACTGGAAACAAAGCAGCTAAAATACACCACAAAAAGCATTTCTGGTCATTATCTTTTATATTAACCACGGCTGTTTTGTTTTTGATATTGGCAGGTAATGGCACATAAGTGGAACCTTGTAATGGGTTGAATTCAGAAATATTAACATATAACTTGTGTGAAGATCAGCATAGGCTCCATCCAGACTCTTTTGCTGCAAATTCAGAGTGTTTAATATTCAATTGATCTATCAAACTGCTTATTATTTTGTCTGAATTTGCATTTGAATATACCGGTACAGTTTCTGTTATGTGGGGCTGTGTAAATTTTGTGCCATTTGGCTTCTTATATTGTGTAAACAATTTGAGAGACAGCTTATAAGAGCCATTTTGTGCATTTAGAATTGCCTGCACATCTGGATTTATACTCTTCAAAAAATTCTTAATGTCACATCTTGGCTCTGATACAATCCGGTGATCCCTTAATTGGCCGTTAAAACTGCTATGGATGGGTTCATAGCGTGGCTGCTTTGCCGGTCCAGCATTAACAGGTGTTTCATGCTTCCTTTTCAGACCAGATGTAGATGGTTGTGGGGGCAATGTTGATGACTGTACAGAACAAGAACCCACATGTCTATTGAAATATGCCTTGCTAAATATTTTATTGCATTTAGGACATATTTTAGTGGGAGTTCTGAATTTGCCTGGGTTACAATTCTTTTGGTGTCTGGCCCAATTGGGGCTGGATATATTCTTATTACACTGATTGCAATATTTTTGATTTGGCATTTTTGTTGTTGGTTTATTATATAAGATTTCCTGGGGTTCAATTCAAAATTTTGTACTTAATATATATATATATTTTGTTCAGCTGTGTGCTTTGTTTATTTCTTGTGTATATTTAATATGTTAATATTATTAATTTTTATTCTCAGTTTATTATATAAATTTTTTTGGGGTTTAAATCAAAACTCTATGCTTATTATGACAGGTTGTAAAGCTAATAGCCTACCAGTGGAAAAAGAGAATAAATATTGATCTACACTGACCTTCCGCAAATGCCTGCACAGACATGCATGTCCTAGAATGGCAATGACCTAGCGCTGAGTGTTATGTATTGATTTTTGTATAACAGGCTGGGACAGATATAAGCCTGACTCTAAATATGAGTGGATTACAACAAACAAGCTGGATGCAAGAAATATCAGATTTTTTATACAAAATATAAGCCCTTTTTGTTCAATATACCAGAAATATATTTAATATGAATTATATATTAAACCAAACAGGCCTGTAAGTATGAGAAGCACTGTAACAACACATCTGTTCTCCTCAGCCACTCTCACAATGCTGGCTGATATGCAATGCAAAATCTCTTTATATACCCTAAGCCTGGTGCCCAATTGAACTTAAACCGGAAGTAAATATGTATATGTATGTGTGTGTGTGTGTGTGTGTGTGTGTGTGTGTGTGTATGTGTGTGTGTGTGTGTGTGTGTGTGTGGTCAAGGTCAAGGTCATCTCAAGGTCAAGGTCAAAATAATCGAAAAAATAATCGAAAAATAATCGAAAAAATAATCAAAAAAATAATCGAAAAAATAATCGAAAAAATGGTCAAGGTCAAGGTCATCTCAAGGTCAAGGTCAAGGTCAGTGTGTGTGTGTGTGTGTGTGTGTGTGTGTGTGTGTTTGTGTGTGGGTGGGTGGGTGTGGGTGTGTGTTAATACGTTTGGCCTAGTTTTAGGTGTGGGCAAAAAAAAATATCAAGAGGGGCATATTTTTAACAAATTTATGGACAACAATCTCACAGAAGTGCCTTTTATAAGTGTAGGCAAATCAATCTGAGGGGGCTCATCATTTGTACACTAGGATTCAAAATTCTTAGAATTAAGAGCATATTACACTTGAAGAATTGGGGAATAAGGGCATCTTGGCATAATTTTAAGTGTGGGCAAATCGGGCTGTTTAATCAAATGAGCTCATCATTTGTACACTTGTAAGTGGTCCTGGTTGTATCATCAATTACACTACTCTCAACAAAATATAAAATATTATCAAACATTCTTTTAACAAGACTAACCCCATATGCTAATGAAATTATAGGTGATTATCAATGTGGATTTAAACGTAACAGATCAACTACAGATCAAATTTTTCACATCAGACAGACATTTGAGCATCAATGAGGGGAACACAGCTTCCTGGAGAATGTTCAGATATCTCTCCCCATTCAGGTTGCCATGAATGAAGACAGGTCTCACAATTCGGGTGTTCCTTATCCCAAACCACACCATTACCTTTGCCGCACCGACATCCTTACAAGGATCTGTCCACGATGAGTTGGTATCTGACCAATAAAGATGATTCTACTTATTTACCTCACCGTTCACGAATAATATGGCTCCGTAGCTAAACAGAACACTTTTCGAGAACTAGGGATCCTCGTTGCAACTAGCCAAAGCCCAGTCTGCAAACTGCAACCGCCTGTTTGGGTCATCCTCATGTAAGAACTGCTGCATTTGAATTTTGTAGGGATGCCACTTGTTAGATGCAACACACGGAGGATGGACTTGACTCCTGACACTTAATCCAAACACCGGGTACTACGTTTCGGGCTCTTGACCAAGGATGCCACGCTTGCCGTTGCTGTTTCTTCGTCGGTAGCTGTTCTCGGCCGTCCACTACGTTCTCTGTCGGACACGGATCCCGTCTCATTTGGTTTCAGTAGATTTTAGGGAACACAATAAGGTACAATTGAAAACAATAATTTTTCTACTGAAAACAGCAAACATTTTCAGCAGGGCTGTAATTTCAAATAGAACCACAGCGTTAGTGCTCACCTGTTTGTCTGTTTATATGTAATGCAATTCACTTGCTTCACAAGAATTTCTCAACATTTAAAAATTACTTTCCTATTCTATGTTCATGACACATATTTAACTTTTATTGCTAAATACTATGTAGTTTTAATCAGCTTAATGCTGTAAACATTACACAAAATACTATTTATCTAGTCAAAATCATCAGCACATACAGCCACTAAGCTACTAAAATTAAAACCGTACATAGTTTCTATAGTGCAAGAATTACGGCCCCTGACAACGTAAGTAGAGTAAATTTCTGTAATTGGGTTTCACAGATTATTGTAGGTGATATTGTTGATACACAGTTAATATTTTTTTTCGGATGAGACATGGTTTCACTTGCGTGGTCATGTTTGTTCACAGAACAATAGATACTGGAGCACTGAAAATCCCAGAAAAATACACGAAGTTCCGTTACATGATGCAAAAATTGGTGTGTGGTGTGCTGTAAGTGCAAATAGAATAATAGGGCCTATATTTTTTGAAGACACAATAAATTCAGAGAGGTAAGATAGATAATGAGAGACAAGATGGGTATTTTAACAAGATTCGGCCAGAGCCCATACCGCCGCTGATTCTTTGAACGCTATAAGGGAGGTGTTTGATGCCAGAATAATTTATAGAGGTTTATGGCCTTCACGTTCGCCAGATCTTACAGTATGTGACTATTATTTGTGGGGAACCTTAACAAACAGAGTCTACCGAAATAACCCTCATAGCATCGACGAACTAATAGACAATATACGGGCAGAACTTGGAGGAATTACAGAAGAAGAACTTTAGCGTGTGTATCAAAATTTCATCAAAGGATGCCAGGAATGTGTGAATGTAGGTGGACATCACTTTGAACAACTGTTATAACACAGGTTAGTGCTCGTTTTGCAATATTTATATAAATGTCTGCATATGTCCATAAAAATAAGCGGGCATTACAGGCCGCAAATATCGGCATATCCGTCAGCGCCGCCCGCCACGCCTCTCCCGATCTCTCGGCTGAAGATCGAAATGAACACGCGGTATAATAGTATTGTGGGGGGCAAGTCACCTACCCTACATTGAACCCACCCCGCCATCCCCGGGGGTGGGGCAGTGGGTAACCTTGAAACGTTAAAAGGGAACCCCAATTTTTTATTGCAGATTCGAATTGGACGTCCGAAAATACGTAGGTTTTGTCGGACACATTTTGTTCCATTCGTGATAGAAAGATGGCGCACTAAGCGCAAAGTTTTGGGTGTGCGGCTGGCATGTGTGGGAGGAGGGATACTGTAGCCTAGAAGCATTGTGCTCGCGCTCTCAGTAGTCAGTGATTGTAATAGTCAGTGCTGTGTGGCCGCTAAGAGTCGAACGATACAGGTTAAGTGGGGTATTGAACATCATGGATTCTCTATCCGTAGAAGTAGGGGTGTGCGGGATCCCGAAAAGTCGGGACCGGGACCGACTTTTCGGGTTCACGAGCAGTCGGGAAATACCGAATGGTCATTTTAAAAAGTCGTTAATTCTCGACGTTTTCTGCATTGTAGATGTCTGGAACTTATCAGAAATTGTTAGTTTTTGTACCAGAAATGCAAAAACAATCACTTAAGGTAAAGATGACGTGTAGAATTCGAGATTTCCAGAGTTTCGGGAAATTTTGAATATTTCCCGTCCCGAAAAGTTCCCGATTTTGTCGTGAAATAGCTAATTTTTCCCGTCCCGAATGTCGGGATTTAAAAAATTTCCCGTCCCGATCCCGTCCCGACACGAAAAATTATGTACCGCACACCCATACGTAGAAGAAGAAAATGAAATTATCCTTGTTTATGGTGAATGCAGAAGGAACATCGACGATGCTGTGACCCTTTATGCGAAACGTTTTCCTGACAGGTTACGATCGCTTTCTTCGTTTGTTCGAGTTGTCAAACAGTTTCGTGCCGAAGGAAGTGTACAACCTAAAAAAAGAGTTCGTAGCGCAACTGCTACTGGACAGAATAATCAAATTGCAGTCATAGCCGTGGTGGCTCATAATCCCCAGGAGAGTACGCGAGTAATATTATAACAGTCAGGAATTTTACGCAATAGTGTTTGGAGAATATTGAAACGTCCCAAATGTCATCCCTATCACGTATCCATGAATCAGGAATTTCATGGCAACGATTTTCACAATGGAGTGTTGTTTTGTGAATGGGCACGCGAACAAATACTAGTCGACCAGCAGATCTTTCGTAGAGTACTTTTCTCCGACGAGTCAACCTTCGCAAACCACGGTCAGGTTAATCGTCACAATATGCATTAATGGAGTGTGGGAACCCACATTGGTTGCGTGAAGTTGAACGTCAACGTCCCTGCTCGGTTAACGTGTTGTGTGGAATCATGGGCGACAAACTGATTGGTCATGTTATTGACGGTACATTGGACGGTCACAAATGTTGAAGGTTTTTGGACGAGGAATTACCGACATTCCTTGACGACGTAAACCTTGCATTGTGACAGCACATGTGGTTGTAACATGACGGTTGTCCAGCACATAATGCAATAGTAGCACAGGAGTAATTAAACCGCATGTACAATGATCGTTGGATCGGTGGAGACGGTCCAGTACATGGGCCTGCCAGATCGCCAGACCTTACGTCGCCGGATTTCTTTTTGTGGTATTATTTGAAAGAACGTGTATATCAACCCGCGCAAACATGATCGAACGAATACTAAATGCAGATACACTTCTGCGTTGTGTCCAATCATATGTGAAGTTCGAGGACATCATTTCAAGCATTTCATGGAATAATTGCATCTAGCACCCCGATTCTGAGAAGCGAACGGACGGCGCCATGTATCTATCACGCATGGAACAAAATGTGTTGGACAAAACTTATTTTCGGATGTCCAATTCGAATCTGCAATAAAAAATAGGGGTCCCCTTTTAATATCTCAATGTTGCCCCTGCCCTCCCCCCGGGGGTGGCGGGGTCGGTTCATTATGTCGTAGGTGACTTGCTCCTACAATAGTATTATACCTTCATACGGAACATTTTTTCATTCGATGCATATTTCTCTCGATATTTCGATTTGTCAAGTTACATGGGACAACTTGTATATATAGAGAGTGTCATTTAAATGGCGCCCACGGACCGTCAAAACGTATAGAGGACATCAAAACAAACAACTTTTCTCAGTATCACTTTTCTTGTTGGTGCGTAACATCGGTCATTTTCGATTATTTTTATATGTCACGCCCTTCCCAATCCAACCCCTAGGTGTGCCAGGGGTTTGAACGGCATTCGTACTGTCACTATTCACCTTAGCGACCCTGAAAACTATAGATTCCACACTAATATCGGTCGTTTTTTATTATTTTTTCATGTCCTCCTTCCCACCCCTACCCTTAGGTGTGCCAGGGGTATCTTACCCTCACAGTATTTCTTTCCAGATCGCAAGTGACATGTGTACTAAGTTTGGTTGAAATTGCTCCAGGCGTTCGAGAGTTATGCTGGAACAAACACACAAATATCCATTTTTATATTTTTGATTTTGAATTGATAAGATTGTATTTTAAGCGACCAGCTTGCCAAGCGACTGTTCCAATTCTTACTGTTCTGCAGCCACTGCAGTCCTTTGTGACCCATATAAATTTTGAACTTTCGTCCTTTAAGATAAACTGCAAAAAGTTTGATTCCAAGTAAAATCGCATGTATAGAGAAATGGAGTTCGTTGTTTCGTCCAGCTGGCATATTGGATAACATGAAAATCTCGACCAAAATTATGAAAAAGTACGCAGCCAAATCTTTTAGCACAAGCATCCGATTGTAAACAAAACTCGTTTGAAAAATCAGGCAGCGACAGGGCAGGTGCAATAATCAGTTCCCATTTCATCAACTCAAAAGCCTCATCTTCTAAATGTGTCCACTGAAACTTCATATCTTCCGACAGAATCTGACACAGGAGCTCGACTTTCACAGCGAAATTGCCAATATATTTCTTTCTCAAGCCAGCGAGTTCTAAATTTTCGAACATCTTTTCTACATCTCGGTCCAGGAAACTTTAAAATAGCATCACTCTTTTTCGGATTTACTCGGATGGCAACCCCTGAAACAATGTGACCAACATATAAAATCTCGGACTGACCAGATCACATTTTTTAGTTTTACGGTCATTCCGATTTCCTTCAATGTAGACAAAACATAATTAACATGATGAAAAGTCACATATGTATTGAGTTAAGAAGGAGTCTCTCAGGTCCGAATATGGAGTGCATCGCCGACACAAACACTAAAACTGCATTTGCAAGACCAAAAGGCATCTTTGCAAACATCCATTGACGACCTTTGTAGGAAAACGCCGTGTACCGCTGACACTCATGCTTAACTCGAATCTGAAGATACCTATATGTAGAATACTTTGCGCCTTTGAACTTCTGGAGAGCTTCGTCTTTTGGTTCAACTGAACTCTTGGGAACAATAACCAGCTTGCTGAGAGATCTAAAACCAAACCGCGGTCTTGCTTTACCGTCTGGCTTATCTACCATAATGAGAGGATTTAAATAAGGCGAGTTGCATGGCACAATAACACTCCAATCCATTCATTTTTGCAGTATAATTTCCAATTTCTCTCTTTTTGCTACAGGAATTGGATATCGTCTCTGGCTCACTGGAACATTACTCGTTAATTCATTAAGCCTTTGGCTGTGGTAGGCCTTTCTGAAAACACCTTCTTATGAGCCAGGAAATTTTATAGAGTTCGGCTTTTTGTTCCATGCTCAGCAACGGAGTAGAGTCAATCTTCTTTTTTATATCTTCGGGGGGAGTGGTCCACTTGTCATAGCTAGCTTCAAATTTCCGGATGCTTATCTACGGAACTATCCTCTTCTAGCTTATTTTCAATCGACTCTCTTTCCACCTTTAAATATCATTTCCTATGTTTAAGATTGATTTCCGCCTCATATTTTTGCAGAAACGAGTAACCCAAAAGCAAATCAGATGGTAAACTCTTAACAATGCAGATTTCCATTGAAATGGCGCTCTCAGCAACTTCCAGCACAATATTACGTTTGCTAACAACTCTAGTGCGACTTTTCCCAGCAAAGTCAACGAGTCTAACTTTAGGTACAAATTGCAACGTAGCACCGGGTATTTTTCTTTATTCTTGTCCAAACATTTAAACTCGTCACTGAGACCTCCGCCGCAGTGTCGACTACACAGGTTATATCTAAATTTCCCACAGAAGCCTTAATTTCTGGGACTCTCACTCACTCACTGAATGGCTTGCCTTAATGTAGGTCTCAATTTATTTTCCTCTCGATTTATTAAAAGAAACAGTTTCTTATCTTCATCACCAAAATGGGAAAGGTTTCTTGTTGCCCCCAGTTTTAACCCGATACTGCCTGACATAAGGGGACGTTTCTATGCTAGGCGTGGAATAAAATCCCGCACCTGATCCAGATTAGATCCGTTGTATCAACAGAAGCTCCTCGTTAATTCCACACTACGCTCTTGTTCAGTGCTGGGATATATTTCAACAATGTCTGGCTGCACGCCATTGATCCCCATTTGAGTCCTCTGAGAATCATTGCTATCTGCCGGTGGAGAAAACCGTTTTCTTGGCGAGGAAAAATCGTCGTTATGATATGGTCTATCGTAAGGATTACCTTTGGGTGCTGGAGAATATCGTCTTGATCTAAACTGACGCTGCTGACGGTAACGATTTCCATTTCTGAGGTCTGAACTTCAAACTTGGTTTTGCCGCTGAACCAAGCAAACCCTAAATGTTCATTGGACATCTCTGCTGTTTTGTTGAGCTCCATTATCTCGTCTCCATGTAGACTTCTAGGCATCTTGTTCCTCTGCTTGCTCATATCTCTTAACAAAATCTGCTAAAAGATAAACAGTGTTCGTACCATGAGCCAAGCACAATTGTTTTAGTAGGCATAGTACTCTCTTTTGCTTCTGTTGAAGCAAAATGCTTCTTCAACTCTCTTCAGCAATCGGAGTAAGTGCGGAAATCAATTTTATGGGAATAAAACAAGTAATAGGCCTCCCCAGTTAACAAACGTGGAATAATCTTAAGCCCATATTGTTGAGGAATCTGTAGAATTTCAAGGCTAGTATTTAATTATTTTAAATATATATTTAGCTGATGTAGCTACAATATTGCCATCTAACTTTCTCATGGAATTTATATCTGCCATCCTAGGAGTTACACCAGTGTGTACAATGCGTGAAGGAGGCTCTCTTCTGTTCCTTCTGCTGCGAGAAGTTGATTCACTGTCCGCAAAGCTGGATACGTTCATCTTCTTATATCTCCTTTTCCTTTCGGATTTTCTTTGCTGATGTGTGGCTTCATCTGAAAAGATGGGAGAAAATGTCAATCTTTCAGAACCTTCATCTACACGGTGGGTTCGAGGATGATCAGACTACATTTCGGTCTGTAGCCTATTCAGCTAGGCAGAATACAATTTCAATACAGATGTGACCAACATGTGAGGAAAATTTGTCTTGTTTAGTTAAAACAGTTTTCATCCATTCTACTTCAGAATTTCTGTATCACTCTTCCTTTCATATTCTCGTCAAATTTCTCAGTCATTTTTTTCTTAATGGTATCTTCTAAATTACCTGGGAATTCACCTCTTCAAACTGCAACTTCAAACTTCCTGAAACTGCTTTGTTACTTGGTGATGTCCTTGCGGAAGTTTCCCTGCGATTTTTCGACCTCTTCTCTTAACAGGGCAATTTATTTCTGCACGTTTGATTCCAGGTGTTGGGAGTTTGTTTCACATGTCTGACGTAAATTAACGATCTCTGTTTGCAAGCTTTATTTTATTTTGTGTTGATTTTCTATCATTTCTGCAGTCAAACTCACCAATCTCGGTTCTATCTCGAAAGCAGATGATTCTGTGAGCTTCGAATAAGCCTGTGAAAACGTCTATTCTAAGCGCCATTCTACTTCCACCAGAATTCTACCACTTTCCCCTAAATATAACTGCAAATTGCGTTCCAACGTGGCTACATTCTCCTGAATATTATATTCCAGACTTCTAGAGTTTTCTTCCATCATTGCTTCCAGATTGCTGGATTTTTCTCTAATGTTTTCCTGATTTTTTTATTCCAAAGCACTGTAGTTTTCTTGGATCTTGGTTGTTTCTTCATCAAGGATGCAACTTTAGTAATAAAACCATCACATCATGATACCCACTATTTCTAGATTCTATACAAGTTCCAAATTGACCTATGAAAAATATGGAGAGGCAGCGCTCGAATAAAATATCTAGAATAATATCACATAATTCTGAGATTGTGGAGGTGTTTCCATCCAGTGTGGTGTACTATAGAGTAACCACAACTTGGTGTTGTGAGACGTATGCTTAGGGTCATTATCTTGGGTGAAGATGTATCCATCGGATAGACCCATATCCTGCACACTTTTGGGAAGGTGGGACTTCAGGATGTTGATGTATGCTTTATGATCCATGATACCTTCCACAAAACACAGATCGCCAACACCACTGGCACTCATGCACTCCCATACAATTATCGAGTCTCCAAAATGTTTCACAGTCGGTGTTAGATTCTTCTCAGCCAGTTTTTCGCTCTTCTTCCACCACACATGACCCGTCCATCTGACTTGAATAGATTAAAGTTACTTCATCTGTGAATATAACTCTCTTCCATTAGCCATAGGTGTTATTTTTGTGTACTTTTGCGTAGTCGGTCCTTTTCTGTCTGTTGCGTTTGCTGATGTACGGTTTTCTACGGGCAGTTCTTCCCCGATACCCAGCTTGGTGGAGAACACTTCGTACTGTTTCTGCTGAGACTATTTTTCCAGTTTCATTTGCAACCTCAACAGCCAGCTCGGGGCACTCGCTTTCGGATTTTTACAACTTTCCGCACTATCATACTTTTCCTTTCTGTGTTAACTTTGGAAGTTGGCTATTCCTTTGGGCATTTTTGTATGTTCTTGTGTTGTTAAACCTATACATAATACCGTTAATTGTTGTGATGAGCCTACTGTTTGTTTTGCTTATGTTTGTGAAAGATTTACCACTACGAGAGTAAATTAACCGCAATATGCCTTTCTTCTTTCGTAGTTTCTTTCGATTTGAGCCACATTTTCCTACACTGGCCCAACCCTGGTATCCAGCACACACGTTCCTTGTTGTAACGGACTTGTACTACAAGAGATTCGCCTTGTGTCTCAAAATCGAGTACCTAGGAGGCGAGGCTTCATGCAATTTTGTAGCAGACGAATACTAGTTTGGTGGATAAGATACGACATGATTTTCGATATTTGTGTTGTGTTCGAACACAGCAGGTAATAGCTTTGCTTTTTCTCTTAATCCTCGCAAAACGAATGTGGAAGTGCGTCGGAAATACATTCCTCTAAAGCTATTCTTCTTTTGGTAAGTGGTACGCATGGCTTTAAGTCTGATTGTGCTGGGACGAATACTTTCTGGAGCCACTGTAGTAATATCGTAATTATTGTAGTAACAGTGTATTTTCATATATTATATAGTTTGTCTGTTGTCTTAAACTTTCATACTAGCTTTTACATTGATTAAAATTACATGTATACATTTTGATATTTGAATATAGGGTCTACCTAATATAAATGTAGGCGTGAATGAATGTTTTAAAAAGAAAGCTTTCTTCTTAAATGAATAGGGTCACAGAGCGTATTAGTTACGCTACTGCTGTATCACCATACGTTCAATCTCTCCTGGGTTGATACTGAACAATTCGGCACTGTCAAATTTAGCCAGGCATCTACATGGGAACTCCTGGTACTTGAGTAGGTATATAGCTTCGTATATGGTGTGTCCAATCTATTGGCAATCAGCTTGTCTACGTCATTGCGTGGATTCGCTTGTACGTTCCGTTGTGTCGACGTGGTCAACTCCCAACCACATCTGGAAACTAGCCGTTCAAGGTCGGTAGAACGTTTCTTGCAATCGTATAATCGTAGTTCGTTGGTGGTTCGTGCCGTCTCGGTGCAGGGAAGTCGAGATGACAGCTCTATTGGAGAGACATCTATCGGTATTTTTGTGAAGAACTGGTTTTAACCACGAGGGAAAAATAAACGAGGCAAGAAATTTCCTGAAGGAAATTTTAATGAAATGTAGTGGTGATGACGGATGAGTGACTTTAATGTGAAATAAAGTTCATTAACGGTCATCACCGTTACAATACACACACACACACACACACACACACACACACACATATATATACAGGGTTATTCAGAATTCCTATTACCCACTTCTAGGGCAAGTTTCCGGACATGGGATCCTTATAAAAACTTGATATACTAAGTCCCTTCTACAACCCCTAGAAGTGTGTAATACGAATCCTGAATCACTCTGTATATATCCGCGTGAACGATAGAAAGATACGGCTATGTTAGATGGTATAAAATCATTATAACATTGTGTTTCTATAAAAATTTACAAAATTCCTCCAAAGTGAAAACATAAATTAGACACATGTGAGTGTGTTGTAATGGGTTTTGTCCACATACATGCTGCGTGTGTTGATTTTAGTTACAACTAGCTGATTACCCGGGATTGCCCGGCTATTTATTTATCGCAATCTCCTATTACACAGGAAAATAATTAATTCGAAAGCTATGGATTCAACACTAATATCGGTCGTTTTGATTATTTTTACATATCACCCCCTAGCCACCCCCCCCTAGGGCTGCCAGAGGTATCTTACCCCCACAGTTTTTCTTTCCAGATTGTAAGTCATACGTGTACCAAGTTTGGTTGAAATCGCTCCAGGCGTTCGAGAGTTATGTCGGAACAAACATACATACATACATACATACATTTATATATATATATATATATATATATATATATAAAAGGTAAAGTGTTCCCCTGTGTATAGCACCACGCCATGAAGGCGTATAGGGGGTGTGGGGGTAACGCCCCACACTTTCTTGATCCGGTCGTGAGTGGGGGTGATGTGATCAGCATCACGCCCCTGACCGCCTTTACCCCCCAGTGTTTCCCCCAGGTACCCATGTTATTCGACGCTGGGTAGGCGCCGGGGCCGCTTCCACCGTTAGAAAAGTTCCCGGATTTGAACCGGCCGGGGATCGAACCCGGGACCTTGAGTATGGTAGTCAGACGCGTTACTGACTGATCCACCGCGGCCACGATTGTTGAACGATTCAAGGGAGACTCTGTAATAAAGGTAAAATCTCTCGCCAGACATCAGTGCTCGGTCAAGCGACAATTTACAACACAAGGAAACATTCCACAAATAGCGGAAACACATGACGTCAGGAGACACGCCATTCTTCGATACTACCGGGTTCAAGCCCGCCATCGGCTGGCAAATACGGAAGTGCTGTCCAAGCAGCTAGGAAGTATTTGCCAGCAGCTTAAAAGACCTAACCACCAGAATTCGAGGCTCAGTGAAGGCTCAGTCAAGTCTCAGAATTCAAGAACCTCCAGAAGAAACCCAGGCGAAGACCTCGACACCTTCCAGGTCTCAGCCCGGCTCGGGAAACCGAGACGAAGCTTTCGCCTAAGGCAACCGCAGTACATTCGCGAGTTGACTATCTTCGGCACCACGGCCTACAACTTGTAGCCGTCGGACAGACCATCGTCCCGGCGCCTTTCCTAGGGCCGATACTCCAAGACCAACGTGTCCTTCGTCGCCAGCCACGGGCAAGAAGACCGTGGGCCGTCGAACTCAGGACTCCGTGCTCTGTCGCCTGACGTCCGCACTCAACCGCTTGGCCGAGAGGTAAGATGTAGGTCGTCCACATCCCTTGAAATCATTCCACTCCCTGCCAGAAGCCTGTCAGCGAGATTGTATGGGGACCATAAATGTAACCTAGCTCTACCATCTGACCCCTAAAGCGTTCACAGTAACGATCCCCGTAGTTTTAGTAAGTGAAACCAGTGAACGCATCAATATATAGATAGATAGATAAGGAGTTGATCCCCATATAATATGAGGGGTGCAAATAGGCAAAGTTCTGACTCACACAAAGATGTATCTATTGTAGAGATATGGTGATTAAAAATACGAGAAAACCTCGTGAAGAGAATATTTACGCTTGTTTATTCACTGGAATTGTCCGACCAACGAGCAATCTCAAGAATGCGCAAACTTCGTAACTTCCGTGAAGCAATGACTGAAAGGCAAATGCGTGGATCTAACATGATCCAGCGTGTTCGAAAGGCGTAATAACCTTTCGAAGCAAAATATTATAAAAGGAAGTTCTCATTTGGCTCATTGGTCTCATTAGACTCTCATTAGTCGCTCATTAGTCTCTCATTACTCTTGTATTACTCTACTACACATTACAACTAACTGAACTACGACGACGGTACACGAAGGTTACTGCTGCATAAGCATGCAGCGAGTAGCGCGGCATTGCTCGGAACAGTGAGTCAAGGGTCACAGTATCGAATCTTGACATCAGTCATAATTCGGTCTGCAAGAAGCATCTGTACAAGAACATCATTCGCCTACGAGGTATGGACAAGCGTAAATAACCTTTAAACTCAACCTTCCATAGCTCATTCCTCTTAGTCGGAGCAGGTTCAACTCACAAGTATATTTAAGCTCTACCTAAAATGTATTATTGAAGCATCCCTGTGACCTCAGATCCCTTATAAGACGGGATTACAACATGGTGGAGGTGCTTCAGGCTCTTTTTGCAATTGAGTACCCTTCTGTACAAATTGCTTTAAATTGAATTACCCCCCTCCCACTTTGGGAGCATTTTTCAAAATAAATTTTTAGTAGTCAGAATTTAATACTCCCACAGTACGCTTAAGATGCGTCAGGCCCAGTGACAATTTTGTATATTACCATATGGAATACAACCCTTCTTTTGCCGAGTCCCCCCACAAAATCTAGTTCTTCTGCATAATATTCATTCTGTACGTATTTAAGCATCATTCACACGGGAATGAAAACAATTGCTTATATTTATTTGAAAACGACATATTAATGAAATACGTAACTGCATACCCCTACTTTCATTTGTTCTTTGGTCAGCACGACGAACTTTAGTCTATGAATACGTCACAGATACCATTGCACAAACACCTAGATGCCTCCCTCGACCAAATCATAGAGTTAGCTATTGCAATTACGGCGGGCCAAGTGCAATCACAACCCTTATCGCCGACCCCTCCCCTCCACTATCACGGTTAAGATCTGCTAAGAGAAACTACCCCAATTCTTATTAGGATTAGAAACCTCAGCAGAGCCAGACACCAACCCTTACCAAGCACCCCAGTTAACGTTCCTACTATCTCTAACAATACTAATAGCCCTGATAACGTTACTGTAGAAATTCTCACCACTAACATGGACACTCCAATCCCAACTGCGTTATATCCGACATCTTTCAGCGGAAACGACCCCAAAGAAGTCGAACCCTTCTTCCTGAGGATTGCGAATGTAGCGCACGTAGCAGGATGGTCGGAAGCTAAGCGAAAAGAGATGTTGCCTTTATTCTTAAGTGACACAGCTTTGACTTACTTTCACGATATACAGAAAAGACCTAACTTCACAGACCTGACATATACCCAAATCAAAAATGAGCTAAGTGCCTTGTTCAATGGAGCATTACTCCCTGCGAGCCCGTCCAAATAGTTCTAGCGAGAAAGCAACTAATTACAGTACCAATTCACGCGTATGTTATTGCCAAGAAGGCATTGGTCCAACAGTATTTCCCAAACGCCACTGAAGAAGAAACTTTATCCTATATAATCACGGGACTGCGAGCTAAATACATAGGTTGCTTAACTAACAAACACTTTGCCAAAACAGAGGATTTAATAGCCCACCTACAAAATTTCGAACGCCAACAATTATTGATTAATTCCCGTATGATGGAGGAGAAGTATGAAATTGATCAGCAAGCTTGCTTCAGACATCGACCTCCGCTCCACTTCACAGATGTTCTCATGGACAGGTTTACTGCCCCCTCCCCAGTAATACGCCAACTCCGGTTCAGCAATTTGCAGCGTACAACCAGAATCCAACTCTCCCCCCCCCCCACACACACCCCGCTTATCAAGTCCAAAGTCTGCAGTCAACTCCTGTCTTTCGCTCGCGGACAGTTAATCAAGAACACAATTTCTCCTCTCAATTTTCCGTTCCACAGCCTGTTACGGCTTCCCAACCAAGTTCCCAAATTCCACACTACGCTGCGCCACCAGCTGTAGCCAGCGCGGAACCCACTCACAACACCGCCTCTAGTGACGATGTAAATAAGCTTTCGACGCAGTTTGCAAACATGTCTTTGCATTCTTGCGAAGAACAACTGAACCCAGCCTCCCTTCTTAATTTCTGTGCTAATGTCTTGGATTTCGCGAAAAATGCTAATCAGAGCACACATAATAGAGGTAATAGAGTCCAAAACAAGGAGAATAATAACTCCCCTTCCTACAGAGGTAATTATAGGGCTAATCAAAGAGGAGACTATAGGTCGAACTCCCGAGACCAATTTAGAGGTAATAATATGTTTCAACGTAGAGATCAGAATCGAAATATGGGTAATCGCGACGATACAAATACATCGGCCTGTACTTTCTGTGGTCGATATAATCACTTGAGTATTAACTGCTATTACAAACCACAAAGAGATAATAGAATCATCTTCGACTTGCAGGAACGAAATCGAAGATATTGGTAGAATACACAAAGTTCCCATCATTGAGAAAAATGGCATGTATTACATCAACAGTAGCATACAAGGGAAAGAAATTGATTTACTTTTTGATGTGGGTTCCCAAATATCAATTTACCCCTCCCAACTCCTCCCTTGCGAAAGAAAAACCTATAATGTAAAGTCCACAATCCAAGGTGTGTCTGCAACAAAACTGAGTGTGTCTGAAATTGTAGTACTCCCTATCAAAATTGGAAATTATAAATATTCGCACCCGTTTAGAATTATAGATTCTACAACCGTCTCTCCACTTTTAGGAAACAACTTTTTGCGAACACAGAGGCGCGAGATGTCGTTAAAAGAAAATAAATAACTCTTCATCATTTAGGACATACTCCAAATTACAGTATTTTGAGGTCAAAGTTTGGTTTGAGTTGGTGTTTTAAGTCCACTTTATGCACAGTAAGGCTAATCGGGACTGGACCTACGGTTTAAAGTGGGATCCGAACCACTGTGCCATGTGCCTCCACCGGGTATCGAACCCGGGACCCCTTGACTACAAGGCGACGACGCTACCAATGCGCCATCGGGGAGGCCTGAGGTCAAAGTACAAGACTCACTAGGTGTCGCATGACATATTCAACCAAATTGAAAATGCAAATGTGTATACGCGGAAAGCTACCCTTTCAAACACAATACAGTTAAATCCACGATCCAAAACTTATATCAATTTGAAACTTACCATTACGACACCTAACACTACTAAGCCTGTACTTTTTACCCCATCTGCTTCCCTTATGACTCAGCATGCAGTAGTCCTTCCCAATGCTACAGTAAACCCTCAGTCACCTGTCATTCACATACACAACCCTACTGAAAGCACAATCACTTTGGAAACAGACACGATATTAGGCGAAATATCGACATGTGAAATTTTAAATGACGCCACTTCCATTTGGGAAAATAGAAACGAAGATGTCATATTTTCATTCGCTTCTAATGAAAATAGCACAGTAACACAACACGTTAGTGAAAGCCAACAGAAATTTGATCCCTCCCTCCTCAAAGTTAACCCTGAAACTCCCCCACAAGAAAGAGAAAAAATCCTAAAGCTCGCATACACGTATGCAGATTTTTTTCCCTGGCCAGGGAATAAATTAACTAAAACTAACGTTTTGGAATATGACATCAAGCTTACAGATGGCACTCTAGTGTATGCAAAAACTATCCTATACCCTTTCATTACAGAGAACCCGAGCAACAGGAAATTCAGAAATTATTAGACCAAAGTGTTATAGAACGCTGTGAAGGGAGTCCCTATCGACACCTAGTCCTATTAATCAAGAAATCCAATGGGACTTATCGTTTTGCTTCCGACATGAGGCCTCTTAATGCGATCATAGCTCCGATATCTCTTCAAATTCCTCATATCCCCACTATTATGGCAGATATGACTGGTAAGAAATTCTACTCTATCTTGGACTTTTTTAAGTGCATTTTTTAGGTCTCATTAACAGAGCGTTCTAAGGCCATTATCGCCTTCTCTGTTAACATTCTTGGTAGTTTTAGATATGCTCGGTTATACCAGGGATTGAAAACATCTCCCAGTGTAATGAATCGCGTAAGTGAACTCGCCCTTAGTGGAATAGACAGTTCAGAACTTTCTATCTACGTGGACGATATAATAATTTATAACTCAAATCTCCCACACATGATTAACATATTGGACAGAGTCTTTTAAAAGTTAAGAAAAGCATCCCTTAAATTATCACCCTCTAAGTGTAGGCTAGCCTTTACTGAAGTAAAAGTCTTTGGTAACCTAGTATCTCAAAAGAGAATTAAGATTTCTGAACATATTCTTAAAGCCATTTTGGAATATCCCACCCATAACACCAAACGCAAGCTTCGTAGTTTTATAGGACTTGTATATTTTATTCGGCGATTTGTGCAAGGATTTGCAGGACCGACAGGATGTTTATTCAAGTTTCTCAAAAAGAATGTCAAGTTTGAATGAACTGACGAACACCAGACAAGTTTCGAAACACTAAAGCAAATGATATCTTCAGCCCCTATCCTCCGCCCTTATGACCCTAAGCGCCCCTCATATGTGTTCATAGATGCGAGATCAGAAGGCATTTGCGGAGCGCTGTTACAATCTGACGAAGAAGGAAATTTACATCCCTGCGCTTATTGCTCGCGATCCTTAACGCAAACAAACAAAAAAGCTGACACATTTTCCCTCGAAATTGCAGGTGCATATTATGTTTTGAAAACTTTCAAATTTTTTCTTATAAATCAACGATTTGTGGTTCTCACAGACAACAAAGGATTATCCTATCTTCGTTCAACTAAACACCCTAGTTCCATTTTGGGAAAAAGAGCACTTTATTTTCAAAATTTTGACTTCGAAATCAGGCATATCAGCGCCAGTAAAAATGAACTTGCGGATGCACTTTCCCATGCAAGCTTACCGCTTGAAAAGACTAATCCTGACAAGATAAATGACAATGATGATGATGACGATGCTCTATTTTTTCATCAAGTATTTCATACACAATCAGAAGATTTTGATATTAGCACAGAACAACGTAAAGACCCCTATTTAAGAGACATTATTGACGATTTAGAAAACAAAGATCAAGCTAGTAATCCTAAGCTAGAAAAACTTTCCTATTCTTATGTACTAAAAAATGGCGTCTTATACAGGACAAACAAAATCAAAACAAGGTGTCGGGATAGGCTTTGTGCCCCCCACGCATTAAGAAATCAAGTTTTTGATCTTATTCATGCACATAAAATGAATGGAAGTCACCAAGGCGCACAAAAATCATATAATTTAATGCCTATGCGCTACTTTTTCCCTGACATGAAGAAATTTTTGTATGATAAGGTTCGACATTGCACCCCTTGCCAGATCTCAAAGAAACCACAAGGTTCTACCCCCATACCCTCCAGACATTTCTTCCTGCGCCTCTTCCATTCCAACGAATTCATCTTGACGTCTGTGGACCTCTAGTTTCTTCTAAGACGCACAAATACAAATATTTTCTATCAATAGTTGATAGTTGTACTAGATACGTCATCACAGGTCTTTTGGCTAATCATGATGCACAAAACATAGCAACAGCTCTAGTTGAGAAAGATTTTCTAGTCCATGGCCTCCCGGAAACTATTTATTTAGATCGCTCAACACCCAATTCAAGCTTACTTTTACGGGAGTTAGCCAATATTACCGGCGTACAGCTCAAATTTGTAGACACTTGTGCACATTTCACGAACGGGCTAGTTGAGAGTTCATTTAGCTATTAAAGGAAAGTCATGAGAGTTTTTGTGTTGGAGAAAAAGGATTCATGGTGTGACTATTTAGCTAGTGCCACTTTTAGCCATAATATTACACTCCATTCTGGATTACGTGAGAGTACATATTTTACTTTGTTTGGCTATAACCCAAGGATCCTAGCAGACGCAGTCCTCCCTTCGAACCCTGACAATATCTCCCAGACAAACGCACAAAGACTTGAACTTCTGACATCCATACGTAAGACCGCTCATGACATCTTACACAAACGTTTCGAACAACAGAAACAGTACACAGACCACACTTCTAGGCAAATATAGTACTCACCAGGCCAACATGTGTGGCTCCTAGATTCCAGTCCGATTCCCGGCGTATCAAAAGCTTTTGCGTCCTCCTATAAGTACAAAGGAACTATTCTTCAAAACGTTAACGAGAATTCAAATGCAGTTACTTTCTTGAACGGCAGGAACAAAGAAAAAACGGATACGATTACAGTTTCTAGGCTGAAAGCCCGCTACGACTAGTGCCATGAAAACCCCGCTAACATACGTATACACTAACATTCATTAACACTCCACTCCGTTATCACTCTCTTTAGCCTCCTCGCTACGTAAATTGCACATGCTAACATCCCACGATCCAGCATTTTCCCACGCTTACCCCCGCCCCTTCATCATTTCCCGTGATCGCAATACACTTCTGTATCAGAACGAACTCATTTTTATTTTTTAACAAGCCCAGTATTACAGAATGCCATCCTAATCATCGGAACATTTATAATAAATCCCTTGCCTAATAATTAATTCCTCCTGATATTTTAATGATATTTTTATAATTTGCGATTATACGCATAGTAATAGTCAGAACATATCACTTAGCTGATTTGACTCATAAGTACTTAGCGCGTTTATGGTTCTAACTAGCAAACATTTTTTTCCCATTTGCTGGTACATATACGCTCAAATGAAAAAAAGAGAACAAAGAAATAAAGAAAGAAAGAACTAAGATAGAACAAGATGAACGATTTAAACAACAAATGAACTGCGTAGAACTTGCTGAACTTTGGCTTTTGGCCATAGCAACTTTTTTTATTTACGTCCAGGTGTAATGCGAACTGCTTCTTTGTAAGCTGCAATGCACTAAATATGTTAACAATACATATAATAAATATAATCAAATGTTCCCACTCTCATCTTTGATTTAATATTTCAATTATTCATAGCATACAACATGGTATAGCACATATCCCATCAAATTAAATACCTACTATCTCTTTCCATGATCTTTTTATAAATCTATTAGTTATTCTTTTTCACTTATTTTTCATTTTTTTTGGTTAACAGCGAATCGAAGGCGCTTAATCCTTTGCCCACTAAAAAAAGTAAAGTGCTCCCCTGTGCATAGCACCACGCCATGAAGGCGTATAGGGGGTGTGGGGGTAACGCCCCACACTTTCTTGATCCGGTCGTGAGTGGGGGTGATGTGATCAGCATCACGCCCCTGACCGCCTTTACCCCTTAGGGTTTCCCCCAGGTACCCATGTTATTCGACGCTGGGTGGGCGCCGGGGCCGCTTCCAACCTTAGAAAAGTTCCCGGATTTGAACCGGCCGGGGATCGAACCCGGGACCTTGAGCATGGTAGTCAGACGCGTTACCGACTGAGCCACCGCGGCCACTATACATGTAAAATTCTTGCAATTATTTTCTATACGATATATACACATATTACAGACGGAAATGTCTCGTAATCACTTAGTTCGTTCTATTATCACTGAACTCACCTTTCTTTTCTCATTTCAGACTCCTACCACAAGATGTCTCCCGCTCATTATGCTATTATCGCGACCATCGTGATAGCTCTTATCGGCATTCTTATTTTATTGCTATTATTAATTACATCTTGCTGTTGTTCCCCCAAATCAAGGGTCACAACACCCCAAAAACGATTACAGAAACCTTCTATAAGTTCACCAATTGCTTTACAATCAATTTCGCATGCCCCGGAGACAACAGTCATTCCACCCCCACCCCCTCTTCCCCGGGCCCCTTTCTCCTTTGGTACGAAACAACAAACAAATATTCCTACCCGATGTACCACAACTATTAAGAAAGGACGTCGACTTGGGTACCTCAAGTGGGCCCACCGCCCTCTGTCCCGGCTTGTCCGGCTATTCCCCCAGCTCCCCCGTTGCCCCCGGCGAAATTTCCCCCTGTAAACCTGTCATTCATGAACAGGTCCTCTTAAAAACTCTGCATAATATAAGTAACCCCGCCCCTTCGCCTTCACTTCGATCAGGTACTACCTCCCCTCCCCCTCGAAATTCTTCCCCAGTTCCATTTGAAAGTCCTTTTTCTGTTGACTTTATTATTCACCACCATTTATTATAACTCTGCTTCACTCCCTTTCATTTTTCCTAATTTTTCCTTTTCGCTTGTTTCATTATCATCGCCACGATTGCTGCTGGATCAATCACCATGAGGAGCTGCTGCCTGTGCTTCCGAGAGAGAGATCTTGGCTCTTTGAAGTGAACGGATGACAATCTTGTGGACTTCCAGCACCGAAGGACCCAATCCCGTCTGGACCTATCGGCTGATCTTTCCATCATCCCGGCCGCGCTGCAGTACTGGAACGTTTTACAACCATCCACCTCAGGAAGTCTCCCGCCACAGCGACATCGTATGCTCGAGATATACCTTCGTCAGAATGCCATTCCCATGATGTCACGGAGAACTCCCTCGGCAAAGTCCCTCCCTCCCAGTGTGACATCGCTTG